>NC_057794.1:235272509-235282157 GCF_018294505.1 Triticum aestivum | reverse complement strand
AGACCTTTGGGTCCGTAGTTAGCAGCTAGATGGCTTCCTCTCTCTCGTTTGATTCTCAGTACAATGGTCTCTTCGAGATCCATATGATGTAACTCTTTTTGCGGTGTTTTGTTGGGATCCGATCAACTTTGAGTTTATGATCAGATCTATCTGTTTTTATATCCATGAAAGTTATTTGATTTGCTTTGATCTCTTATATGCATGATTGCTTATAGCATCGTATTTCTTCTCTGATATTTGGGTTTTCTTTGGCCAACTTGATCTATTTATCTTGCAATGGGAAGAGGTGCTTTGTAGTGGGTTCGATCTTACGGTGCTTGATCCCAATGAAAAAAGGGGAACTAACGCGTATGTATCGTTGCTACTAAGGATAAAACGATGGGGTCTCTCTCTCTCTCTACATAGATATATCTTGTCTACATCATGTCATTGTTCTTATTGCATTACTCCGTTTCTCCATGAACTTAATACACTAGATGCATGCTGGATAGCGGTCGATGTGTGGAGTAATTGTAGTAGATGCAGGCAGTAGTCGGTCTACTAATCTTCGACGTGATGCCTATATAATGATCATTGCCTGGATATCGTCATGATTATTTCAAGTTCTATCAATTGCCCAACAGTAATTTGTTTACCCACCGTTTGCTATTTTTCTCGAGATAAGCCACTAGTGAAACCTACGGCCCTCGGGTCTCTTTCTCATATTATTTGCCTTTGAGATCTACTTTTATTTGCTTTTATTTCCAGATATATTAAACCAAAAATACAAAAATACCTTGCTGCGTTTTATTCCTATTTATTTTATTTGGCGTTCGATCTATCAATCTAGTACAATTTATTTCACGTCCGTTTGCCTATCTTGAGGCACCGCTACCTGAAAGGGATTGGCAACCCCTTTTACACGTCGGGTTGTGAGTATTTGTTATTTGTGTGCAGGGGCTGTTTATGTTGTGTTGCTTGGTTCTCCTACTGGTTCGATAACCTTGGTTTCATCACTGAGGGAAATACCTACCGTCGATGTGCTGCATCATCCCTTCCTCTTTTGGGAAATACCGACGTAGCTTCAAGCCGCAATCAAATTTTTTTTGGCACCATTGCCGAGGAGGATCATCTAAATATACCAGGTTCCTAATCACAAATCTCATCACCTCACAATTTACATTATTTTCCATTTGCCTCTCATTTTCCTCTCCCCCACTTCTCAAAAATTTACTGTTTTATTCGCCTTCTTTTTTTTTGCCCTTTTTTCTCGTTTGATCTTTTGTTTGCTTGTGTTGCCATGTGCCTTTATATGCTTACATCTTTGCTTGCTAAAAATCTATTGATATGGATCCCATTCACTTGCTAATCTTTTTAAAAGATCCAATCATGATGAACGATTGCTAGTGAGTTGAGTGCACTAGATTATCCTTATGAAGTTTTGCTTGAGATTCGTGAATCTAAAAATTGTGATGACGAAATTTATGAAGTGATTCATGATAGCTCCTTGAATGAAAAGCATGATTGCAATGATATTACTATAAATTCTATTAATGTCAATTGTGCTAATAATATGCAAAACCGCAATCTTGGGGATGCTAATTTTGCTATGTCCATTACTTATTGCAATGATCATGATTGGGGTTATTTTTCTTATGATCTTGAAAAATTATTTAAGTCTCATGATGAATATGATATTGATAATAATGTTTGCAATAATATTGAAAGTGGGTTTGGAAGAGCATTAACTTTAGGTAAAAGTAACCCCACATATTTGGAGAGTGTTCAATCTTATGAAATGTTTGACAAAAGTGGGTTCGGAGAGGTCATGACTTTGGTTGATAGTAATCCCACTATCTTGGAAGATCATAAAACCTTTATGCATGCGGGTCATGAAGAGACAATTTTATATGATAGCTATATTATTTAATTTGATTATGATTGTCGGTGTACTAGAGTAGGGGTACCCTAGTACCCCGAACTTGTGCAGGGCAGTCGCAGCACCCCGCGGCAAGGCTTGTCGGGTGACCGCCAAGACCCTCCGTGGATCCCTTGAAGACCATTCAAGAACAAAGTACTCAAACCAAGGCCCCGGCAAGAGGAGCTTGTCGGGAGGGCCAACCAAGGCCCCGGCAAGAGGAGCTTGCCGGGAATGCCAACCAAGGCCCCGGCAAGAGGATCTTGCCGGGAAGAGACAAGACCCCGGCAAGAGGAGCTTGCCGGGAAGGCCACTCAAGGCATACCAAGAAAGCTTGCCGCGACGCGCCCTGCGTCCCGGCAAGATCCGGCGAGCGACAAGCTTCCGGACGCGACAAGACGACGGCCGCGGCAAGGAGCTTGCCGCGGGAAACCCCCACTTCGTGCCCGCGCTCCAGCACACCTGCTAACGTGTCGCTCTGGGACTCTCCCAAGCACATGTGGCAGGAGGCCGTGCAGCTAGGGGTACGTGGTGGCAAGCGGAGATGAAGAGAAGCCCATCGTGGCAAACGGTGGCGCTCCTAACGGTCACCTTTTGCACTGTTTAGGAGACTCAGACAGGCATTTAATGCCCTTGTCCCCTGCCGTCAGAGTTAGGTAGGGCGCACTGTATCCACAGTAGTGGTAGCTGCACCTACCGCATCCTTTTCCATTTTTACCCTTCTAGTCTACGTTGCCACCTGTGGGTAACCCCTTGAAAGTATAAAAGGAGGCCCAAGCGCAATGTAGAAGGGGTTCAGCAGGTTCGGCCAGTTCGGCTCATTGGAGACACCAGAAACACTCCCACGCTCAGTCTGGTAGCGTCGATCGCTCCTGAGCAAAGATTGAATACACACAAACAAGCAGCAGTAGAGTTTTACGCATCTGTGCGGCCCGAAGCTGGGTAAAAATCCTCCCCCGCGTGCACCGCCTCGATCCGCTCTTTGTGCGCTCTCCGCCTCCCACCGAACCGAAAGGGGCCCTGTCCCCATAGGTGTTGGTGGAATCAGCAACCCCCCGACATCTCTGGCGCGCCAGGTAGGGGGCGTCGAGATTGTGCGAACCCGATCCGGCGTGCACGCAAGCTAAATCTTCATCGTCTTCATCGACATGCCACCGAAGAAGAAGGATTCGGAGGCAGCTGTCCCGTCTGCGTCACTTCCACCGCCTCCGGAGCAAACAGGTGGTGGAGTGGACGCCGGCGGAGGAATGGGCGTCGATGAGGGTGCCCACAGCGCTGCCAAGTACAAGGACAAGGCGGCACAGACCTCGGCGTCCATGCGAGCACCGCGCCCCTCTCAGGAGGCGTGAGACCAGCAGCGTCATAGCGTTCGCAGCGCTATACGTCCGCTGACCCAAGATCAAGCTGGTGGTTCGCATGGCGTTCAAGACCAGCATGCACAACAGCATGCTGGCCCCAGCGAGGTGCAGTCGCCGGGACGGGACGCTGCTCCTTCTAACTTGGTTAGGAGTCCGAGCACGCCCCTCTCCTCGCACCATTCACCTCCGCCGCCCACCACTCCAGCAGAAGCCTTGGCGCGGGCCCAGCTGCTCCTGGACTATCCTCCGACGGCGGACAAGACCGACGAATGGAGGGCCACTATCCAGAGCCTCATCGGCTTCGCCAACGGCGACACTGCGCGGCGACCAAGCACCTCGCTGCCGCGGCAGGACAGCCGGACGCGAGCCGATGGCAACAAGACTGAGGGAGGTGTGACTTCCATGCACTCCCCACTACGAAGGCCAAAATCGCCGACTCGCCGGGTCCACCCCAACAGCGGCTCCACCGCGTCGTCGGACCCACGAGTTCGTCGCGACCAGCGCCAAGTTCTCCATGAACGACAACAAGAAGACACTCGAACCCGCATCGAGCGCCGAAGAGAAGCGTGACGTCAATCCGACAAGCGCGCTGGGCTCTCTGTTGACATGCATGCGCCAGGGGAACCAGGCGATCTGCCATACGCGGTAGGTTGTCCTGCGTTCACCCGTGAGCTGCGGCAAGTCCAGTGGCCTAGCACAAAGAATTTCAAGCCAGACGTGCCGGAGAAGTACGACGGCAAGACGCATCCGTCGGAGTTCCTCAGCATCTACACCATTGCGGTGCAGGCTGCCGGGGGGCGAGATGACAAGATCCTTGCCAACTACTTCCCACTGGTGCTCAAGCCCAATGTCAGATCCTGGCTCATGCACTTGCCGGACAACTCCATATCCTCCTGGGCTGATTTGTGCCATCAGTTTGTCGGCGCCTTTACAGGCGGCCACAAGCCACATGGCCAAGAGAGCGATCTTCATCTGCTCGCCCAGAAGGAAGGAGAGCCATTGCGCAAGTACATTCAGAGATTCAGCCGCGTACAGCACAACATCCCAGACGTCCACCCCGCCGCAATCATCAGCGCGTTCCATCAGAACATGCGAAACCGAAGGATGAGGGAGGAGATGGCGATGTGTAAGATCAGAGATGTCAGCGAGCTTTACGCCCTGGCTGACAAGTGTGCACGCGCTGAAGAGGGGAGGAGGCTCCCCGGAGAGAGTACAGGAGCAGGAGGATCTGACAGTGAGGATGCCGCCCCGGCAAGGAAAGGCCGGCGGCGGAACAACAGAAGGAATAGGGGTAAGGAAGTGCTGGCTGTCGAGCAGACCGGCAAAGGAGGTGGCGCCAAGGAAGCTAAGGCTGGTGGCTCCGACAAGGAGGCCCATCCGGTGGCGGCCGCCGACAAGCAGGACAGCTCCGGCAGGCAGTATTGCAATATTCACCGCACCAAGGGTCACGATCTCCAGAACTGCAAGAAGGTCGAACAGCTTGCTGAGCAGCAGAAAGCTGAATACAAGCGACGCGACAAAGAGAAGGCCCAGGAAGGAACTGGTGGATCCGGCAAGAAACGTCCCGGCCGGGGAGGACGCCGCGGCAAGGCCAAGCAGCGGCAAGGATACAGACCTCCCCGCGGCCGCGACAAGGATGAAGATGACGACGATGACGAAGACGTGGATGATGATGAGGCCGATGAGCAGGAATTTCAGAAAGCCACAGAGGTCCTGTGCGTTGACAGTGGCGCCTCTCTGCATACCTCGCACCGCCAGCTCAAGCAGTGGATGCGGGAAGTGAATGCAGCGGAGCCATCCATAGAGTCACGCAAGCCCCTGAAATGGTCCAGCACGCCTATCATATTCGACATTGGGGATCACCCTGATCGCATAACTGCGGTCGGGTGCTTGCCGATGTTGGTTTCACCAACTATCCGCAACCTCAAGGTCACAAAGATGCTAGTTGACGGCGGGGCCGGCTTGAATCTCATCTCCTCCGCGGTCCTTCACAAACTCCAGATCCCTGATAGCGAGCTCGAAGAGACCGGCACGTTCCAAGGAATCAACCCGGGAAGGAGCAAGCCAAAAGGGAAGATCACGCTGCCGGTCACATTTGGCAGCGAGCTGAATTTCAGAACTGAGAGGGTCACATTTGACGTTGCCGATTTTCCATTGCCCTACAATGGGATCCTTGGTCGTCCAGCGCTCGCCAAGTTTATGGCGGCCTCTCACTATGCATACAACGTGCTCAAAATGCCAGGCCCGATAAGTGTCATCTCTGTCCCCGGCGACAAGAAGGATGCCCTTATCTGTGCCGACAAGATCTACCGGGAAGCAGCAGCCGCAGCTGATCACCACACACTTGCCACTGAAGCTCCCGGGGGGAAGAAGAAGGCCAAGTCCGGCAAGAGCTCTGATGCCCACTCTGGCAAGCGCACCTCTTCGGAGTGCTGCACTACCGTCGAGGACGCACCATCGAGCTCCACCGGCGATTGCAAGAAGACGATGGCAGCTCCACCCGAGACCAAGAAGGTGTCCGCCAAGGAGGACGGCACTGGTGGTACCTTCACCATCAGTGCCACGCTTGACCCCAAATAGGAAAGCGCGCTCATTGATTTCCTGCGGGAGAATGTCGACGTGTTTGCATGGCAACCGTCAGATATCCCCGGTGTTCCCAGGAAAGTAATCGAGCACCACCTTGCCGTCTGTCCTCATGCGTGGCCCGTCAAGCAGAGAGTCAGGAAGCAGGCAGTGGAGCGCCAAGAGTTCATTGCAGAAGAGATCAGGAAATTGGAAGCAGCGGGCCTTGTCAGAGGAGTGCTCCATCCCACGTGGTTGGCCAATCCTGTAGTCGTACGCAAGGCGAGCGGGAAGTGGAGGCTTTGTATAGACTTCACTGATGTCAATAAAGCTTGTCCCAAAGATCCATTTCCCTTGCCGCGCATTGACCAGATTGTTGACTCCACAGCTGGATGTGATTTGCTTTCATTTCTTGATGCGTATTCAGGATACCATCAAATCTTCATGGCAGAAGAGGATGAGGAGAAAACCGCATTTATCACCCCTTGTGGCACATACTGTTTTGTACGGATGCCCTTTGGGTTGAAGAATGCTGGTTCAACATTTGCAAGAGTAGTCCATGTCGCTTTTGAGCCACAGATACACAGAAATGTGGAAGCCTACATGGATGATATAGTGGTCAAGAGCAAGGACAAGGCTACCCTGGTCCAAGATTTAGAAGAAACTTTTGCAAATCTGTGCAAGATCAACCTCAAGCTCAACCCTGAGAAGTGCGTGTTTGGAGTCCCTTCCGGCAAGCTTCTCGGGTTCTTTGTGTCTCAGCGGGAAATTGAAGCCAATCCCGACAAGATTAAGGCCATCGAGCAGATTGAAGCACCGAAGAGCGTCAAGGATGTGCGAAGGCTTGCCGGTTGCGTGGCTGCTCTCAGCAGGTTTATCTCTAAGTCTGCTGAGCGCGCCCTGCCGTTTTTCAAAATATTGAAAAAGGCAGGTCCAATGAAATGGACTCCGGAAGCGGAGGCTGCGCTGCAAGACTTGAAGAGGTACCTGTCCTCCACTCCAATACTTGTCGCACCTAAGCCGCAAGAGAAGTTGCTGCTGTACCTAGCGGCAACCAATCAAGTGGTTAGTGCTGCGTTAGTAGCGGAGAGGGAGGCGGACGATGAGCCAGCAACCGCGGCAAGTGAATCCAGCGACAAGCAGGGGGCTTCTCCGGCAAGCTCTAGTCCGACAAGCTCTGGTCCCGATAAAGATGGATCTGCGCAGACGTGCAAGGACGTGCAGAAGAAGATGGTGCAGCGCCCAGTTTACTTTGTCAGCTCCCTTCTCCAGGGGGCTAGATCGAGGTACTCTGGTGTGCAAAAATTGCTTTTCGGCCTTCTCATGGCCTCGAGAAAGCTGCGCCATTACTTCCAGGCACACGAGATCACAGTCGTCACTCGCTTTCCGCTGAAGAGGATACTGCAGAATCCAGAAGCAACAGGCAGGATTGTCGAGTGGGCTTTGGAACTGTCAAGCTTTGGCCTCAAGTTTGAGAGCACTACAACAATCCAAAGCAGGGCATTGGCAGAGTTCATAGCAGAGTGGACGCCAACCCCGGATGAAGAAATTCCAGAGACGAGCATCCCCGTCAAGGAGTCAAGCAAAGAGTGGCTGATGTACTTTGATGGTGCCTTCTCGCTGCAAGGCGCCGGTGCTGGCGTGCTGCTTATCGCACCCACCGGAGAGCACCTCAAGTACGTAGTCTAGATGCACTTTCCCAAAGAGCAAGCAACCAACAATACTGCAGAGTATGAAGGATTGCTTGCCGGTCTCAGAATCGCAGCCGACCTTGGGATCAAGAAGCTCATTATCAGGGGTGACTCACAGCTTGTCATCCGCCAAGTGAACAAAAACTACCAGAGTCCGTTGATGGAAGCATATGTTGATGAAGTGAGGAAGCTAGAAGAGCGCTTCGACGGCCTACAAATGGAGCATATTCCAAGAGCTCAGAATGACATTGCAGATGGCCTGTCAAAGTGCGCAGCACTAAAGTTACCTGTGGAACCAGGGATTTTTGTGCTCAAGCTGACTCAACCATCCGTGACACCATCAACTGGACAGAATAAGAAGAGGAAGTTGGGTTCTGGTGACTACTCTCCGGCAGAGCTCCCCGAAGCCGCCGCCAAGAAAGTCCCCAAGATCAACACCAAGGATGCTGAGGGGCAGTCTGCTCCGGCAAACCTTATGGTTTGTTCCGTCGAAGCAAACGCTCCCGACAAGTTTTGCTCCGGCAAGCTTGCCGGGGAATATCACGCTCCGGCAGAACCGCAGGTTCTTGCCGTAGAAGCGGATGTTCCCGCAGCAACAGATATGCCTTTAGTCCTTGTTGTCGAGCCGCAAGCTCCAGCATGGGCGCAGCAGATTGTCCGTTTCCTTCAGACGGGAGAGCTTCCCGAAGAGCAAGAAGAAGCTGAAAAAGTAGCCCGGCAGTCAAGTATGTACAAGTTTGTCGACAGTACACTATACAGAATAAGACTCAATGGTGTGAAATTGAAGTGCATTCGCCGGGAAGATGGACAACAGCTGTTGGCAGAGATACATGGAGGCATATGTGGTCACCATATTGGCGCAAGAGCACTTGTCGGCAAAGCATTCCGACAAGGCTTCTTCTGGCCGACAGCCCTCCAGGATGCAACTGCACAAGTAACCAAGTGTGAAGCGTGCCAGTTCCATTCCAAACAGATACACCAGCCAGCTAAGCTCTCCAGGCGATCCCTTTATCCTGGTCATTTTCGGTCTGGGGGCTCGACATCCTCGGCCCCTTCCCCCGAGCTGTCGGGGGCTTTGAGTTCTTGTACGTCGCAATCGACAAGTTCACAAAGTGGCCAGAAGTGGAACCAGTGAGGAAGGTGACAGCACAGTCAGCAGTCAAGTTCTTCAGGTCGATTGTTTGCCGTTTCGGGATCCCCAACAGGATCATCACCGACAATGGCACGCAGTTTACGAGCCGCACCTTCATGCAGTACGTCCAAGACCTTGGCGCCAAGGTCTGCTTCGCTTCTGTTGCTCATCCGAGAAGCAACGGTCAAGCAGAGACGGCAAATGCTGAAGTGCTGCGAGGCCTCAAGACGAGAACTTTCGACAGGCTGCACAAGTGCGGAAGAAACTGGATCGAGGAGCTACCGGTGGTTCTTTGGTCGATCAGGACGACGCCAAATCGAGCCACTGGCCAGACACCCTTCGCTCTAGTCTATGGAGCGGAGGCAGTTCTCCCCACGGAACTCGTATACGGGTCACCTCGAGTGCTCGCTTATGATGAGCTCGAGCAAGAGCAGCTGCGGCAAGATGACGCGCTGCTCCTTGAGGAAGACCGTCTCCAGGCTGCTGTGCGAGCCGCTCGCTACCAGCAAGCTCTGCGCCGCTACCATAGCCGCAGAGTCAATGCCAGGAGTCTCGAGGAAGGCGACCTTGTTCTTCGGCGCGTTCAGTCGGCCAAGAATTCCAACAAGTTGACGCCGAAGTGGGAAGGCCCTTATCGGGTGAAACGAGTCACTAGGCCCGGCGCTGTACGCCTTGAGACCGAAGATGGCATTCCAGTGAGCAACTCCTGGAACATCGAGCATCTTCGTAAGTTTTACCCGTAAGGCGCGGTTGTCGGACCCCGTCCGGCAACCACCTTTCTATACAAGTCTTGCCGCTGTTGCATGTAATCCTTTGTACAGAGCCGGGCGCAGACCCCGTGCACTAGTAAAGTTCATGTGCCCCGCACATCTTGTCAGCTTTCTTTTATGCTATAATCCTTTTTCACATATGTTATCTGACACTTTGTGCAGCACTAGACCCTGGTAGGCAATAACGAGCCCAAGGCTCCATATCATTACTTTATTTCTCTGTTTCTTTCTCAAAAGA
>NC_057794.1:235261542-235272168 GCF_018294505.1 Triticum aestivum | reverse complement strand
AAGCAGACGACAGAAAAGCTAAGTTGCTAAAGCTTGAGCAATCAGCTTTTTAAGTTTTTGAGTTATTTTCCTTGAACGACCGTGCTTTGTATGGAAAACCTGTGCGCGGAGGAACCAACTCGTAGCTAGTTGCGCCTTTATTTTGTTTCGAGCCCGCTCAACAACTTAAGCGAGCTGCTAGCGCCCTCACTTTGCTTCGAGCCCGCTCGGCAA
Source organism: Triticum aestivum (assembly GCF_018294505.1). Lineage (NCBI taxonomy): Eukaryota > Viridiplantae > Streptophyta > Magnoliopsida > Poales > Poaceae > Triticum > Triticum aestivum. The sequence goes on along the minus strand of NC_057794.1, from coordinate 235,271,955 downwards.
CTTAAGTGAGCTGCTAGCGCCCTTACTTTGTTTCGAGTTCGCTCAACAACTTAAGAGAGCTGGAACTAGTTGCGACAAGGTTGCTTGTCGGTAGCGACCCCGCCAGCAGGCTGCTGAAGTTCCGCACTCGGCGCTCGCGGCAAGGGTGTCCGCACCGGCAAGTTTCCCTAGAAAGCGTAGGGCAGGACCATACAAAGCCAAGAGTCGAGTAAAGGAAGTAACACAGCAATTTTCTGCCTAAGATAGAGTTATATTACAAAAATAACTTGTCGCGCCTCTAATAAAGTGTTCCCATGACATGACTGGTAGCGACAAGAAAATAAGAAAACGGACGGCCTAATCTACGCGACCGCCGTCAACCCTTTTGACCTCGTTCACCCTGTCCACAATGGGTGCGACGAGGGCCTTAAGTGCGTCAAGATCAGCATCCGCCGGCAGCTTCTTGAGGACATTGGTGAGGTTGAGGAGCGGATTGCGGAAGGCCACCTTCACCAGCACCTTCTCCAGAACTCCGGCACAAATCGAGCGTGACTCGTCGGCCAACTGCTTTGGGATCCGTTCCCGGAGTTGCTGGAGTGCCGCCGCCACGCCTTTGAAGAACAGAGTGAGCTTGGCGCTGGGTTGGAGGTTCTCGTTGGAGGAGTACCCGAAGCCTTCCACCCCCAATTGCACCAGCTCCTCTTCGATGACTGCAGCAATGTCCACGAGGCCCTCCGTCCAGAGCTCCACAGTATCTCTGAGAAGATTCTGGGTTTCGGCGGCCCTCGCTAACAGCGCCTCGTTGGCCTCGATGTCCTTCTTCAAGTCTGCCTCCCGTTTCCTGGCGCTGTCCAACGTCTCCGTCAAGGTGGCCAGCTTCAGCTCGAGATCAGCATTGGAATCCTTGGCGGCACGCAACTCTTTGCCCTTCTCGGAAAGTTGGCCCTGCAACTCACCGTGGGCAAGGGCGTCCTTCTTGCGCTCTAGCTTGAGCGCGGCAAGCTCTTTGCCACCAACCTTCAGATCAGCTTCCAGCTGCGCCACCTTTACCTTCAATTCTTTCTTGGCGGCCTCGGCAGCCGCAGCTGTATCCTTTGCCTCTTGAAGCGTCCCGCCAAGTGCCCGTTCGCGCGCGGCAAGCTCCTCTTCGTGACTGTCGAGGTTCACTTTCCGCTGAGTCAGCTCGCCTTCTCGCGCATACAGCTTTTCGCCGGTGAGCCGCCGCTGCTCTTCGGCCTCAGCTTTCTCGAGGAGGAAGGCCTTCCGCTCCTCAGCAAGCTGCTCCCGCTCCTCCGCCAAGGCCCGGAGAGTTTCTTGGCAAAGACCCCGGAGCTCCTCCGCGCGATTCTCTATGTCCACGCTCGCCCTCGCGACAAGCGCTTCCCGGGACTCCAACTTGACCTGGCGGGCGCGGTAGAGCGCCAGCAGCCTCCGTAGCAGCCGCTCCTCCTCAGGCTCGCCGCTGCTGCTTCCCGACGTGTCGACGATCGACAACCCGGCGGAGGCAAGCACCTCCCCATCCAGAGCTTCTCCTTCCACCGGTGTCACATCCCTAGCTGCTGGTAGTGCTCTAGGCTAGCTCATGTGTGCATCATATTTAAATTCTGAAAATTTGAACTGAGGGAATTATCGGAAGCCTCAAAACCCTAAATAAAAGAGGGGCAAAAACCCTAGAAATCTTATTCATTGCTCCAAATGGCTCTTCTAAAATGTTTGATAATTTTTGGTAAGGGTTCTGGTCCCAACCAAAATATTGAACATTTTTAAGGATTTATTTTTGGGACTTTGAATTTAAATCATAGCTATTTGAATTGGACTTATATCTACTGTTAAATAAATATAGGTCCAATAATTCTGAAATATTTTTGTGGAGCATTGTTTTAATTCTTTTAGCTCCTAAAAATATTGTCAGAAGCAAAATAAATTGAATTGGTTTCAAAACCAAATTCAAAACAAACCTGCAAAATAGAAAACTGAAATAATTAGAAAAAAAACAAAACAGAAGAGAGAAGCCCAGATTACCTGGGCCACTTACCTGTAGCCGGCCCAGCTCCTCCCGCTGGCCCAGCCCACCTCCTCCCCCCCCCTTGTCCTCTTCTTCCTCTGCCAGTAGGCAGAGGCGAGGCGTGGCGCGCGCCCGAAGAGCGCCGGCCACCTCCTGCTTCGCCGTGGCAGCCTCCCTGCCTCCCTCCTCGACGCCCGCGACGCCACGCACCCCCCCCAGGCCTCTCACTCTCTCCCCGAGCTCCTCTCCTCCTCTGGCTCTCTCGCGCGCAGCCACCAAACACACCCGTCGCCGCCGGTAGCTCCGGCCACCCCGCGCCTCCCGCATGCCTCCTTTGGATGCGCGTAAGCAAGGGCAACCCTCTGGTGCCCTTGGCTTGGCCCAAAACCGCTCGCAGCGCCACTCCGGCGAGCTCCCGCCGCAGTTTTGGTCGTCGCCGGCCGAACTCCGGCGACTGCCGACGTGGCACGCCTAATTAGCACTAATGACGCCTAAACACCCCCCCACAGCCACTGACAGTGGGCCCCGTAGTGGGTCAAAGCCCGGGTCAACGCGGGATTAGCCCCTGTGTCACTGACGTGTGGACCCCACACGTCAGGTTTGACCCGAGCCAGCCCAGTTGACCCTGCTGACATCACTGTGACGTGGGGCTGACGCAATAAGTATTTTCTGGATTTAAAAAATAATCAGGAAATTCCAGAAAATAGCTAAAACTTCAATAAATCATAGAAATTCAACCGTAACTCCAAATTAAATAATTTATATATGAAAAATTATCAGAAAAATTCAAGGAATCCATCTGTACCATTTTCATGCATGTTAGAACAACTTATCACTACTGTTTAGGGCAAATGAAGTAAATGACATTTAAATAACCACATATGGAGTTTGAATTTGAATCTTGGATTCAAACCAACTTCATTTAATCTGGTTTTAGGTGCATTAGCCCAAAACACATTCATATTGCCATGTCATAGCATGCATCATATTGTGCATTGCATTGATTGTGTTCCTTTCTGTGTTGCCGGTATTTGTCCCCTCTCGATAGACGCGATACCGATGATGTGATCGTTGACACTGATGAAGACTCAATATTATCTTCAGAAGTGCCAGGCAAGCAAAACCCCCTTGTTCATTCCGATACAATCCCACTCTCTCGCTCCTGCTCTCTTTTATTGCATTAAGACAACAATGATTCGTCTGTTACTTGCTGCGGTAGCTGAACCCCTTTATCCTTTGCATGACCTGTCATTGCCACAGTAAATAGATGAAACCCACTAGCATGAGTAGGAGTTGTTTGAGCCCTGATGTGCCTACTCATTCATGTTTGTTCGTCATGCCTGCTACTGCTTAGAGTTGAGTCAGGTCTGATTCATCGGGGATGAATCAGAGGCGTGTGAACATGTCCCCATGTGTGTGAGCTAAGTGTGTGAACACGCTTTGGTAAAGGTAGCGGTGAGAGGCCATGTAGGAGTACATGGTGGGTTGTCTCATTGCAGCCGTCCTTAGGAACTGAGTTCTGTGTCTGTGATCCATGACCAGCTACTACCACACATTGGAATGCTTAAGTGCCCCTCTCGACTTATTAATCAACATGATCTCTGTCCAGGAGTCGCAACTAGTTTCTGGTGTTTGTAGGTAGTGTTAGTAGTCTACCAAGTGGCACCCGGTACAGGTGGGCTTGGGACAGACTAGGCACCGTGGCACGGTGTACCAAGTGGCACCCGGTTGGTGGGCTTGGGAACCCTGCTCACATCGTTTGGGGCCGTGAGCGACACCCCGGCCGGATCTCCTTGCGGACGGAACCCGAATAGGCGATAAACCTGGACTAGAGACTTGTTCGGTTAGTCAGGTCGTGGCCGACTCCCTCGCCCGGCTTCCGCTTGAAGGTTGCCGAGGTACATGACGTGTACAGGGCGATAAGTGGCGAAAGCGTGTGTGAAGAAGTACACCCCTGCAGGGTTAACATCATCTATTCGAATAGCCGGATTATTCGGATATGGAAACGTGGACCCCTTGTACAGTTCATAGACAAGTGGAAGTGGATACTCTAAAATACGCAAGATAAGCGTGAGTGCTATGGATGGCGTTCTCGTAGGGAGACGGGAGCGGATCCATAGTGGTGTATTGATATGGTGAATATGTGGACTCGTGTGCGCCACCTCAAAAGAGTTACTTGCAGTCGTAGTTCAGGATAGCCACCGAGTCAAAGCTGGCTTGCTGCAGTCAAACTCCACCATCCCCTTTGTTGATAATGAGGCATATGTAGATAGATCTGATGTAAGTCTTGCTGGGTACATTTGTACTCACGTTTGCCCACTTTATGTTTTGCAGAGAGACTTCAGTCTCACTAGTAGTTCCGCGTGGACTTCGACGTTTAGCTTGATACCTCAGCTATGATCTTGTGCCCTCGGCAGGATCTGATAGATAGTCAGGCTTCTCAGCCTTTTTCACTTATAGATGTCTGTACTCAGACATGATAGTTTCCGCTTGTGCTTTGACTTGTATGCTCTGATTGTTGGGTCGTGAGACCCATGTTTGTAATGTCTCGCTCCTCGGAGCCTAATGAATAATTACTTGAGTCATAGAGACATGTTGTGATGCCATGTTGTATTTGCACATATCGAGCATATTGTGTGTATGTTATTGAAATGCTTGGTATGTGTGGGATCTGACCATCTAGTTGTTTATCTTTAGTAGCCTCTCTTACCGGGAAATGTCTCCTAGTGTTTCCACTGAGCCATGGTAGCTTGCTACTGCTCCGGAACACTTAGGCTGGCCGGCATGTGTCCTTCTTCGTTCCTGTGTCTGTCCCTTCGGGGAAATGTCACGCTTTGAGTACCGGAGTCCTGTTAGCCCGCTACAGCCCGGTTTACCGGAGTCCTGCTAGCCCAGTGCTACAGCCCGGACCCACTTGCTGATGACCGACACGTTCGAAGCTGGGTCATGGATGCCTGTCCCTGTAAGTCTGTGCCACTTTGGGTTTACAACTAGTCATGTCAGCCCGGGCTCCTTATCATATGGATGCTAGCGACACTATCATATACGTGAGCCAAAAGGCGCAAACGGTCCCGGGAAAAGGTAAGGCAACACCCGTGGGGATACCGTGCGTAAGGCCGCAAAGTGATATGAGGTGTTACAAGCTAGATCGATGTGACATCGAGTCGGGGTCCTGACACTTAGGTACGTGGCCGGGGATACCGGGCACCCGTTAGGTGTCACGGACCCCTGTACACATCGTTCGGGGCCGTATGGGAAACCTCGGCCGGACTCCCTGCGGATGGAACCTGGATAGGCGATAAACCTGGATTGGAGACTTAGGTGATTAGGTAGGTCGTGGCCGACACCCACGTTGGGCTTCCGCTTGAAGGTTGCCGAGTACATGTCGTGTAAACGACGGTAAGTGGTGAGAGCGTGTATGAAGAAGTACACCCCTGCAGGGTTAACATGATCTATTCGAATAGCCGCGTCCGCGGTAAAGGACTACTTGGTTGCCTATATAGTTCATAGACAAGTAAATGGAAACTACTAAAAGCCTCAAGATAAGTGTGAGTGCCGAGGATGGCTCTTCCGTAGGAAGACGGAGGCGGATCCTCGGTAGTGTATTGAAGTGGTGAGTAGCGGACTCGTGTGCGCAAAACCATTTCAAGTTGAAGTATCGTAGGATAGTCTAGCCAAGAGTCAAAGCTGGCTTGCTGCAATAACTCCACCAACCCTTCTTGATAATATGCATGTATGTAGGATCTGATGTAAGTCTTGCTGAGTACCTTTGTACTCATGTTGCTATAATTTACATTTTACAGAAGACGCTGCAACCCCTTCTGATGGGTTCTATGTAGACGTTGACATCAACGAGTAGGCTAAAGGCCCAGGTGGTGATCCTGAGCTTGTGAAGGACCATGTAGTATAGCTAGGCTTTCCAAGCCTCTTTTATTTTACTAGTTGTCTGTACTCAGACAAGTTACTTCCGCTGCTGGTTTGTATGACTGTATGACTTGAATGTTGGGTCGTGAGACCCGTACCTTTGTGTATGTTATGTATGGCTCCCTGAGCCTTAAATAAAGTACTTGTGTCGTAGAGTCATGTTGTGATGCTTCGTTGTATTTGCACATATCGAGCATATTGTGTGTATGATTGAAATCCTTGGTATGTGTGGGATCTGACTATCTAGTTGTTTATCTTTAGTAGCCTCTCTTACCGGGAAATGTCTCCTAGTGTTACCGCTGAGCCATGGTAGCTTGCTACTGCTCTGGAACACTTAGGCTGGCCGGCATGTGTCCTTCTTCGTTCCTGTGTCTGTCCCTTCGGGGAAATGTCACGCTTTGAGTACCGGAGTCCTGTTAGCCCGCCACAGCCCGGTTTACCGGAGTCCTGCTAGCCCAGTGCTACAGCCCGGACCCACTTGCTGATGACCGACACGTTCGAAGCTGGGTCATGGATGCCTGTCCCTGTAAGTCTGTGCCACTTTGGGTTTACGACTAGTCATGTCAGCCCGGGCTCCTTATCATATGGATGCTAGCGACACTATCATATACGTGAGCCAAAAGGCGCAAACGGTCCCGGGCAAAGGTAAGGCGACACCCGTGGGGATACCGTGCGTGAGGCCGCAAAGTGATATGAGGTGTTACCGGCTAGATCGATGTGACATCGAGTCGGGGTCCTGACAGCGCTGGTATCAGAGCTTGACTGCCTGTAGGATTACCAAGCCAAACTGGTCGAAGTTGAGTCTAGAAATTCTTTAGTTATATAAGGGAATTGATTGTGGGATGGAACGTAAGACTCTTTTTACTCCTTATACCTTATGCCCTTCTGATCTGAGTCATCATCTTATCTTCTACGGGGATTAAGAACTAGGCTATCTCTTCTTTCTATCATGATCACGTGTTACTAATCCGTAGACTTATAAGATTGTTGATTCAAGCCTCAGTTCAGCTCCTACTACTTCCGTATGTTAACTGTTGATCTCGAAACCTTGATATTGTGCTTCTGAGTGGTTATGCCACCATTTTTGTGAATGTCTCAAATCTTTTCTGAGCATTTACAGCCGTTATGCTATCCGAGTCATCCCAGGTTTCCAAACAGTCTGATGCATTTGCAAATCCCTTCCTCCTGTTTCCGATGTGCCTTTGGTCAGATTAATCACACAAATCAGTGAGTTGAGGTACTTTACTGCCTCGACCTTTATGTTGGAGTTATTATTATGACCCTAGGTGTCTTAGGGGATCATCTAGTAATTTAGCCATGATTTGTGTTCCCAGTGTGATGATTCTGGCCATCATTCTCGAAAGCATCCCGTGATGCTACTTAGTAGTAGGTATTCTATTCCTGGGTTTTTGAACCCGAGATTCACTCTACTTAAATCATGTTGATAGTGTTGCTAGTTCCTTCAGGATATTAGTAACTTTGCGATAGTCCTCGAAGTTCGTGGTATTTCCTTCTTCCAAATACTATGAACCGTTTATGGCAGATGTTCCTCGCTGATCGAAAGATCACAATCAGAGTGCTCTCGATGGGTTCTCGATTCTATATTGTGACTCTGCCAGTTCTACCTTTCTGCATGGGTTATCCGGAAGAAATATGTTGAATTCGTTCGACATGCTAGTCCATGCATCCACAACTTGGAAAATCATATGTTCTTTTGAGTTGTCCCTCTTTAGTTGTTTTCTGGCCCTCGTCTATCAATTGATAGTCAAGAGTATGCGTGCATTCGTTCGTCGATGCCTATTACCCTTGTGGTCCGCCAAGCCATTCCATTTCAGAATGAATAGGAGAAACAAACTCCAGTACCTCTTCCATATCTAGGATTGGGTCAAAGAAGTTGTGCTCCGCAGATCAAATTGCTAATCCAGCTTTTGTTCTGTTCTACCTTGGAGTATTACCATCTTTATATCGGGATTGTTATAGGAATTGCACACCATCCTATGAACTCTTGGTACAGTGATACTTCTCACCATCATTAGTCATTCCTCGGCCCTCGTGTTGATGCAACCGGAATACCGACAAATGAATTGTGATGTGTGAAATCAATACTGCTAGCAACTCTGTTGCTTGGTAGTTAAAGGATAATAATTTCATTCTTAGTGTGTCGGTTTTTGAATCATCCCTCTAAGACTGATCGTGCTACCTAGTCCTTATTTCGGTGCACCCTTCGATTGATGAGTTAGGATCTTGTCAAGTCCCCACTCATTTGATCATGTCATCTTGCCCTCAAAGGCGAGATTGTTCTCGAGCTTAGTAACATATCGGTGGATCGTGATTTTCCAAATATTTTCTCGAAAGTATCACCAGGTTGTCACCTGACTGTTATGTTGAGCTCGTGATCAAGTTGGTTTCTTGTGAACCACCTTCTCTCCAAGAATCGGTGTTAGATATCCCTGAGCTAGTTGGTTAAGCTAAACAATAACTTGGAGGGTTGGAAGATAAAAGCTTGCCTGACTTAGTTCGTTCCAAAGGGATATTCTTGTGTAGTGTGTGTTGAAGAAAGATGATATCTTCATCGATTGGTCCCTGTGATCAGTTGCTGGACCTATTGTCTTATCAATCCTTTGATTTGAGTGTGGGCTATCGTCAAATCAAGTCAGAACCAACGATGTTCGTAATGTTGTCTTACTCGTGGTTGATCCCTCGAGCATACACCATTATATCTTTTGGGGCTGACCAATGCTATCATCGTGTTCACACGATGGTGGAAGTCCAGTGATATGGAAATTCCGATGAGTTGTTGTTGAGCCCATTGACAACATTCTTATCTCCTCCATGATGTTGTTGAACATTAAGTTAGTGTTGGAAACTTTTGAAAGCATTTTCTTCATGCCCCGTTCATGAAGTATATGTTTGGATAAAAGAAGTGACTTCCTTTGATTCACGTGCATTTGATGTAAGTTGCCGACGTGAATTCGAGAAAGCATGTTTTTGCCTCCTCTGGAACCATCCCAAGTCAGTTATGCACGTGCGAAGTATTCTGTGGTTTGATAGACTGATCATCTTCATTCCATATGTGTATCCTAGCACATCAAGCCACCGACTGATTTGTTCAAGGAGAAGGAGTATCTTCGTAAGAGCTAATCCGGACTTATGAAAGAACTTCGATATCCTCGATGATGGCTCCCAACCAGAACTCGGTAGTGTTTTATTGTAAGACTACCATGTGGGCATGCTTGTCTGGAACAACGTGTTCACATGTTTGTAGCAGAACCAGCTCATGTTTTGGAGCTTGCTATCGTAGTTCATTTCCCGAGAATCTCGCAACGTCATCTCGTCGATTTGTGTTGCAAACTTTCATTTTTCTTCCTAGACTCGATGAGTCTGGAATATCCTGACACCAACTAGATCTGAGTCTCAGGCAGATATGATGGTTGGAACATTTCCCAAGAACTATAATATTGGTCCCTCGATAACCGGTAAAGTGGATGTCGTGGCCAACACACCCAGCCGGAAGACCTATTATTGTAGTATCTTGGTTGAGGAAGTTAGCCACCTCCCCATAAGGATTTCGTAGGATTTACCTCCGTAACTGTTCCTTATGGATTCTATTGCTCCCGAAGTCCGACCTTTACTTGATGTTCTAGTTATCAAACCATATCTATGAATGGGTTACACTAGCACGTCAAGGAGAACATTAGAAGCGGAGTGCTAAATGTCTCTCGGTCGATCATCCAGATTTTGCTTCCTTGGCCTCGCTAGGGTGAAATCTGAGTTGATGTTATCTTCCTATGCATCTGCATCGTCCATCGTTGTTCATCATGGTGGTATGTTGTGTTGCCAGGATTCTTGACACGGATGTTGGTAAAACCTTGATGAATATGGAAATGCTCAAGTTCTTGAGAGCACGCACAAGCGCTAGGTGTTATCATCGGCTCTAACTAGGATTCCTCCCAGTTTCCTCGGTTATGCTATGATCTATTCAACCAGTGAATTCACTCTCTATTGTTGGGTTCTTCCCCAGTTACCAGGATCATTCCCAGCATTTGCATTTTGTTCCCAGCTTGCACCGCCAATGTGCCATTCTACCATGGGTCCCTTCCATTTCCGGTGATAAGCAAAAATCATCCATTGCGTTGTCTTCAACAAGGTAATCCACATCATCCAAGTCCGAGTATGCCATTCTACCGACCCCCTCCAAATGATCGCTTGTGATTGCCTTAGGCTGGTATAAAGAGTTTCAATGATCTCTGGATCAAAGGTAATTCTTTTTGCCACTTAGGGTAATAGTCTATAAATCACCCTCCTCCAGGATGTTTCTTCGTGGTATCATGGCAACTCAACTCCTCGCTACGTTGACAATCGTTTACCACCTTCTTAGGTGTGGAATTTTTATCTACCTAGTGAACCTTCGTCATCCATTTCTTTCCACCCCTCTTGATGTGTATCTCGTGTCTCAACCCGAAAGATGGTTCTATGTCTCATTCCGTAAGTTAATCTTGAGTTGT
>NC_057794.1:235138026-235259659 GCF_018294505.1 Triticum aestivum | reverse complement strand
CGGTATTTGTCCCCTCTCGATAGACGCGATACCGATGATGTGATCGTTGACACTGATGAAGACTCAATATTATCTTCAGAAGTGCCAGGCAAGCAAAACCCCCTTGTTCATTCCGATACAATCCCACTCTCTCGCTCCTGCTCTCTTTTATTGCATTAAGACAACAATGATTCGTCTGTTACTTGCTGCGGTAGCTGAACCCCTTTATCCTTTGCATGACCTGTCATTGCCACAGTAAATAGATGAAACCCACTAGCATGAGTAGGAGTTGTTTGAGCCCTGATGTGCCTACTCATTCATGTTTGTTCGTCATGCCTGCTACTGCTTAGAGTTGAGTCAGGTCTGATTCATCGGGGATGAATCAGAGGCGTGTGAACATGTCCCCATGTGTGTGAGCTAAGTGTGTGAACACGCTTTGGTAAAGGTAGCGGTGAGAGGCCATGTAGGAGTACATGGTGGGTTGTCTCATTGCAGCCGTCCTTAGGAACTGAGTTCTGTGTCTGTGATCCATGACCAGCTACTACCACACATTGGAATGCTTAAGTGCCCCTCTCGACTTATTAATCAACATGATCTCTGTCCAGGAGTCGCAACTAGTTTCTGGTGTTTGTAGGTAGTGTTAGTAGTCTACCAAGTGGCACCCGGTACAGGTGGGCTTGGGACAGACTAGGCACCGTGGCACGGTGTACCAAGTGGCACCCGGTTGGTGGGCTTGGGAACCCTGCTCACATCGTTTGGGGCCGTGAGCGACACCCCGGCCGGATCTCCTTGCGGATGGAACCCGAATAGGCGATAAACCTGGACTAGAGACTTGTTCGGTTAGTCAGGTCGTGGTCGACTCCCTCGCCCGGCTTCCGCTTGAAGGTTGCCGAGGTACATGACGTGTACAGGGCGATAAGTGGCGAAAGCGTGTGTGAAGAAGTACACCCCTGCAGGGTTAACATCATCTATTCGAATAGCCGGATTCCTCGGATATGGAAACGTGGACCCCTTGTACAGTTCATAGACAAGTGGAAGTGGATACTCTAAAATACGCAAGATAAGCATGAGTGCTATGGATGGCGTTCTCGTAGGGAGACGGGAGCGGATCCATAGTGGTGTATTGATATGGTGAATATGTGGACTCGTGTGCGCCACCTCAAAAGAGTTACTTGCAGTCGTAGTTCAGGATAGCCACCGAGTCAAAGCTGGCTTGCTGCAGTCAAACTCCACCATCCCCTTTGTTGATAATGAGGCATATGTAGATAGATCCGATGTAAGTCTTGCTGGGTACATTTGTACTCACGTTTGCCCACTTTATGTTTTGCAGAGAGACTTCAGTCTCACTAGTAGTTCCGCGTGGACTTCGACGTTTAGCTTGATACCTCAGCTACGATCTTGTGCCCTTGGCAGGATCTGATAGATAGTCAGGCTTCTCAGCCTTTTTCATTTATAGATGTCTGTACTCAGACATGATAGTTTCCGCTTGTGCTTTGACTTGTATGCTCTGATTGTTGGGTCGTGAGACCCATGTTTGTAATGTCTCGCTCCTCGGAGCCTAATGAATAATTACTTGAGTCATAGAGACATGTTGTGATGCCATGTTGTATTTGCACATATCGAGCATATTGTGTGTATGTTATTGAAATGCTTGGTATGTGTGGGATCTGACCATCTAGTTGTTTATCTTTAGTAGCCTCTCTTACCGGGAAATGTCTCCTAGTGTTTCCACTGAGCCATGGTAGCTTGCTACTGCTCCGGAACACTTAGGCTGGCCGGCATGTGTCCTTCTTCGTTCCTGTGTCTGTCCCTTCGGGGAAATGTCACGCTTTGAGTACCGGAGTCCTGTTAGCCCGCTACAGCCCGGTTTACCGGAGTCCTGCTAGCCCAGTGCTACAGCCCGGACCCACTTGCTGATGACCGACACGTTCGAAGCTGGGTCATGGATGCCTGTCCCTGTAAGTCTGTGCCACTTTGGGTTTACGACTAGTCATGTCAGCCCGGGCTCCTTATCATATGGATGCTAGCGACACTATCATATACGTGAGCCAAAAGGCGCAAACGGTCCCGGGCAAAGGTAAGGCGACACCCGTGGGGATACCGTGCGTGAGGCCGCAAAGTGATATGAGGTGTTACCGGCTAGATCGATGTGACATCGAGTCGGGGTCCTGACAACCGGCGCCCTGGAGCTCGACGCCCAGGGGAGCTTGATGAAGATGCCTTCGCCAGCCTTCAGATAGGCGCCGGGCTGGGGCTCCTCGGAGCCTGGCGCTGCGGCAGCGGCGGAGGGATCGGCGGTCGGTGCAGCGCTTGACGCTCCTGCGGCCTCAGGGCCGTCAGTGCGATCGCCAGATCCCCCGCCAGCTTCCTCGGCGGCAGCCTTGGCGGCCTCTTCGCCGGCAGGCACGTCAGCACCGGCTCCTTCTTCGGTGGCCGCGGCATCATCAGTATTGCCGCGCGCGTCCTCCTCACCGCCCGCTTCGGTCTCCATCGGATCCGCGGAGGGTGGGTCTGACGACCGGAGAAGAAGGAGAAATCAAACAAGTATTCGAGAAGAGAAATCAGCAGAAGACTACAAGGAAAGTTTCGGGCAAGAAGGGCTACCTGTGCTAGGATCTGCCATCGTGACCTCCACCACCGGCGGATCGTTAGCGCTTTCCCTTGCCGGAGACTCCTCCCTTGCCGGAGGCTCCTCCCTTACCGGAGGACGCTCCCTTGCCGGGGAGTCCGCCCTTGGCGGCGTAGTCGAAGCAGACGACGAGTCGGAGGAGATCACCACGCCCTCCTGATCAAGCTGTTCTGCTCCTGCACAAACAAACCAGTGATCAGGTGTCAACAAAGGAAAAGAGCAACCACGCGCACCCAGAAGCAGAAAGTAAACCATATGCTCACGCTGGGGGCTGCTCTGCAAAGTGGTGGCCGGATCCGGCAAGGTGGTCTCGGGCGCGCCTCCTGTCGTTGCAGTGGGCTCGTCCTCGATGACCACCACCTGAGCCTTGGCCCTCTTCGCCGCCCTCTGGACCAGAGTCCTGAAAAGGGAGAGTCCAGGATGGGTCAGATCAGATGCAAGATAACACCAGCAAGTTGAAGAACTACCAGAACAACAAGGGAATCTTACTCTTCTTCCTCTTCCTCGTCGGAGCTAAGCGCGGAGAGGTCAAAGTTCGGCCCACCTCCGGCACGACGAGGTGGAGGGGTGGGATCCCTTGGCCGCTTGGCGGGGGCTGCGGCGCCAGCCCGAGACGACCCCGCTTCAGTTGTCACTGCGGTAGGAGGCGCTCCCGCGGCAACCGTACTTGCCGCGATAGAGCGCGTCGCGCGACGCTGCGGCTGTTGATCCACTTGCCGCCCTGCTACGTCGCCAACCCTGCGAAGGTGCCTTCTTGCCTGCGCTGCGGGCCCTGCTCGCGGCAAGCTCCTCGGAGATGGCGGGCCGCTCGCACCCTCGGCGGGTTCGTTCGACACGGCGTCGGGCACAGCGAGCTCTTCTTCCTCTTCGGGCTGCTCCCGTTCGGCAATACTCATCGCCAACGCCGCGTCCGCTTCCTCCACGGTGAACCCGAATTCACCCGCGGCCGCGGCTGCCGCCGCCTCTTCCACCCTGGTGGCGATGCGCTCCATCTCTTGCTCAATGGTGTCGCGGGTGAGGAGCTTCTTCTCGTCACAATTGACCGCCACCTCCACTAGGCTGTCAAAGAACTGCTGCACGACGTCGCCGGCGGGCTCTTGCCAAGTTGGAGCAATCCCGTGCGAGTCACACAACGACATCATGGCGCAGATGCGGTCGCGCGAAGAGTTGTTGCACAGAGGAACGACGCCTGCCGGCAACCTGAACCACTCGGGATGCTGTAGGTCGTGCTTGAATATCTCCTTGAGTATCCCGTCCAACTCCATGACGGTGAAATTGAAGTTGAGGCCTGGGCGCAACCTCATGATATCTGCCGGGCCTCCAAATTCCCAGATGGGTCTCCCCCTCGCCTGCAGAGGGGCGATCCGCCGACGAAGGAAATCTACGCCAACAACTCCTACAGTCAGCCCGGCAAGCCTGAGGCGCAAAATCCGAGTGATGGCGATCGTCAGCTTGTCGTCGTCCACGGACAGAGAGCTCCAGTCATTGCCACGCACTGTTGGGGCTTGGCGCAGGGCGGTGAACGGTTGCGGGCTCTCTTCTACAACCCAGCACCAATCAGCTCTCCACTCGTCCCACTTGCTGCGGAGCTCCCCCTCCAGATAGGCCTCCTTCTTGCCGGCCCGCGAGATCCAGGCGATCCCGCCGGCAAGAGGTTCCCCTCTCTCAACACGAGGCATAAAGAAATGGCGGAAGAGAGCTACGTTGGGGTGGACTCCGACAAAGTTTTCGCATAGATGGGCGAAAACTGCCATGGTCAGGACGGTGTTGGGGGTGAAGTCAAGGAGGTGGAGTCCATAGGTGTTCATGATATCACAGAAGAAATCAGAGAATGGCGGGCAGAGCCCGCAGTAGAAGAACACAGCGAAGAAAGGATACCCGCCAACTGGAGCTGCTTGCGAGGCGACGGCGGAGAGTACCTTCGTGCGCGGATGCGCCCGCGTCTCCGTCGACCAGAAGAGATAGTACCACTCCCTCAGCTCCTCCGCGGAGAGCTCGGGGGGGAAAGTGGCCCGCTCCTTCCGCAGCGCCTCAAGCCGCTGCGCTTCGATTGACTTCACAGCTTTCCCGGCCGCGGCCTTCGTGGCCTTCCCCTTCCCGGACTTTGGAGGCATGGCGGAGGCGGTGGGGGAGATCGACGGCGCTGGTGGTGGCGGCGATGGCGGGAGCGGAGCGCTGCTCTCTTTCGACTTCGGAAGCGGAAGAGGGCGGCGGAGGTTTCTGAGATTGCAGCAGCAAATGGCGAAGATAGGGGAAATACCCCTGTTTCCCCTGCTTATAAGGGGGATGGGGCAGACGTTTCGACCTTCCAAGTAAACAACCACCCACGATCTCTCCCATGACGCCACGATTGACGCAGGCCGTTGCGGGGGGGCGCGGTGGATACGGAGAGATATGCGGCGTGACCTAGGCCGCGCGTGCCCGTGCACTGTTTTGGGCCTGGCCCAACAGCGCTCGGCACCGTGTATGGCCCAGGCCCGGGGGCTCCTGTCGGTGTACTAGAGTAGGGGTACCCTAGTACCCCGAACTTGTGCACGGGCAGTCGCAGCACCCCGCGGCAAGGCTTGCCGGGTGACCGCCAAGACCCTCCGTGGATCCCGTGAAGACCATTCAAGAACAAAGTACTCAAACCAAGGCCCCATCAAGAGGAGCTTGCCGGGAGGGCCAACCAAGGCCCCGGCAAGAGGAGCTTGCCGGGAAGGCCAACCAAGGCCCCGGCAAGAGGATCTTGCCGGGAAGAGACAAGACCCCGGCAAGAGGAGCTTGCCGGGAAGGCCACTCAAGGCATACCAAGAAAGCTTGCCGCGACGCGCCCTGTGTCCCGGCAAGATCCGGCGAGCGACAAGCTTCCGGACGCGACAAGACGACGGCTGCGGCAAGGAGCTTGCCGCGGCAAACCCCCACTTCGTGCCCGCGCTCCAGCACACCTGCTAACGTGTCGCTCTGGGACTCTCCCAAGCACATGTGGTAGGAGGCCGTGCAGCTAGGGGTACGTGGTGGCAAGCGGAGATGAAGAGAAGCCCATCGTGGCAAACGGTGGCGCTCCTAACGGTCACCTTTTGCACTGTTTAGGAGACTCAGACAGGCATTTAATGCCCTTGTCCCCTGCCGTCAGAGTTAGGTAGGGCGCACTGTATCCACAGTAGTGGTAGCTGCACCTACCGCATCATTTTCCATTTTTACCCTTCTAGTCTACGTTGCCACCTGTGGGTAACCCCTTGAAAGTATAAAAGGAGGCCCAAGCGCAATGTAGAAGGGGTTCAGCAGGTTCGGCCAGTTCGGCTCATTGGAGACACCAGAAACACTCCCACGCTCAGTCTGGTAGCGTCGATCGCTCCTGAGCAAAGATTGAATACACACAAACAAGCAGCAGTAGGGTTTTACGCATCCGTGCGGCCCGAAGTTGGGTAAAAATCCTCCCCCGCGTGCACCGCCTCGATCCGCTCTTTGTGCGCTCTCCGCCTCCCACCGAACCGAAAGGGGCCCTGTCCCCATAGGTGTTGGTGGAATCAGCAACCCCCCGACAATGATCCTACATATAATTATTTTGAGATAGGAAAATATGGTTGTAGAAATTTTCATGTTATTAAATTACCTCTCGGTATGTTGAGATTATCAATGTTTTATCCCTCTTCTTTGCATATGTTAGATGTTTATTGTCTTGATAATTTGTTGGCTCATAAAATTCCTATGCATAGGAAGTATGTTAGATTTAAATGTGGCTTTCATATGTTTCTTGATGATCTATTTGTGTTTCAATTCTTATCCTTCGTGTGAGCATCGTTGAAATCTTATGCCAAGCTAGGGGCATAAAATGATAGCGCTTGTTGGGAGGCAACCCAATGAATAAAATTTATTTTTGATTTTTTATTTCTATTCTTGAGTGTTAGCACAATTATTCTATTATTATGATTGTGTTTTTCGTGTTTTAATTAGTGTTTGTGCCAAGTAAATCCTTTAGGATCTTCATGGGTGATAGTTGTTTGATCTTGCTAAAAAACAAAAAAAAATGCGCTCGCCAAAGTAATTTTCTTTTTTTACCAGAGAGCGATAAAATACCAATTCCTTTTGCAGTAGATTACTATACAAATTTCCCAGGTCATCCTATTTTTTCAGAGCTTTGGGAGTTATAGAAGTATTCGAAATATCCAGATTTCTCTAGACTGTTCTGTTTTTTACAGATTCCGTTTTCTTTTTGTTGTGTGCTTATTTTGATGGCTCTATGGTTTTCTTTGATGATTTTTTGCCATAGAAAAGTTGTAATGAAGTATATATAATTCAAGAACAAAATATGAATTGGTTTTCTACAACACTTATAGTAGTGATTTGCTTTCTTATACTAATGTATCTCACGAAGGTTTTTCTAAGTTTTGTGTGATTGAAGTTTTCAAGTTTTGGGTTATCTTACCATGGATGAAGGAATAAGGAGTAAGAAGATCCTAAGCTTGGGTATGCCCCGGTATCCCAAGCTATTATCCAAAAGAGAGGAAACAACTAAGCTTGGGTATGCCCCGAGTGGCATCCCCTCTTTTTTCTAACGACCGTCGGTATTTTACTCGAAGCTATATTTTTTTCGTCACATACTATGTGTTTTGCTTGGAGCATCTTGTATGATTTGAGTCTTTGCTTCTTTTATTTTGTGTTTTAAATCTTGATTCCTTGCTGGACAAGCCTATTTGAGAGAGCCAAAATTATGTCATGACTTGTTAGAATTGCTCTCTATGCTTCACTTAATTTTTTATGAGCTATGGATTTGCTCTAGTGCTTCACTTATATCTTTTTGAGCACGGTGTGCTTTAGTATTTTTTAAGAAATGCTCTCTTGCTTCACTTAGATTTATTTGAGAGTTGGTAAAATTTTCAAGGAATTATCTCTTGCTTCACTTAAATTAATTTGAGAGAAAGAAATATTATGCTCATGATCTTCACTTATATTTGTTTGAGCTTGTCAAAAGCAACATATGAAAATTAGTCCCAAAGTGATAGATATCCAAGAAGGATATACTAAAAAAATTCATGAATATTATTTGACAAAATAAACTTGATTCTTAGTGATAGTTTTGAGATGTGATGATGTGATATGTGAGTCATGTTGATGAGTAATTATGCTTTAGTAAGGATATTGGTGTTAAGGTTTGTGATTCCCTATGCAAGCACGAAAGTCAATAATTATGCAATGAAATTTTATCCTACTTGTGGTGCATTATGCGGTGTTAATTATGCTTAATGCTCGCTTATGAGATTATTCATTTCTTGGTTGGTCGCTTCTCAATCTTTTGCTAGACTTCATTTTGCACTAAGTATGATCACTACTTGTGCATCCAAAATCCTTTAAACCAGTTTTGCCACATGAGTCCACTATATCTACATATATGCGGTATTATTTTGCAATTCCAAGAAAATTTGTATGTGCCATCTCTAATTTTGAAAATGAACTTCTCTTTTGTGTGTTCGTACTGCTTGTGGAGCGGTGAGGGGTGGCTAATATTTTCCATGCTAGATGTGTTATTCTCACGATGAGTGTTTATTCACTTGTCATTGCATGAGAGTAAGGCAAAGGTATTAGGGATGCCCAGCCCCGAAATGAAAATGAATTTACTTTATGTTCTCAAATAATAAATTCCTTGGAAAGTGTTGGTATGGAAGGCACCTGTAGATACAGTTAGCCATGGAAAATGAAAATATGGTGGAAAAAGGAATAAACTTTAATTTCTGTTTGGGAACTGCCTATGATATATCTAGCATGGAAAGTGTTGGGAACTCTAAGTTGTTTTCGTTGGTGGGAAAGACACACCTCCCAAAATGTTTTTTATCTCTAAGTTTTTCGCTTTGATCTCTGGCACCTCTACAAATCCCTACTTCCCTCCGCGAAGGGCCTTTCTTTTACTTGCATTTTTTATTTTTGAATTTGAGTCTCCATCTTCTCTTATAAAGCACCAACTAGGAGGCACTATGATCGTGGTTGAGCATTGTGTGTAGTTAATATGCGAGTGGGTTTCATGAATGGATCAATGATTGAGCACGATGGGCTAGGGATAACTTATTTTAGCGTTGATATTTTGAAAGACATGGTTGCTTGTTGGTATGCTTGAGTATTTAAGTTATCATGTCAAAACTAGACTATTGCTTTGAATCACATAAAAGTCCAAATGTCCATGCTATAAAGGAAAAAAATATGAGATGACATATTAGGCAACATTCCACATCAATTTTTTTATCACTTACCTACTAGAGGACGAGTAGGAGTTGAGCTTGGGGATGCTGATACGTCTCCAACATATCTATAATTTTTTATTGTTCCATGCTGTTATATTGTCAATCTTGGATGTTTTATAATCATTTTATAGTCATTTTATATCATTTTTTGGTACTAAACTATGGACATAGTGACAAGTGCTAGTTGCTGTTTTCTGCATGTTTTTTACATCACAGGAAATAAATACCAAAAGGACTTCAAATGCAACGAAACTTTACAGAGATTTTTATGGACAAGAAGACACCCAATGGGCCAAGTCAGTGCCTGGGGGGTGCTCCGAGGAAAGCACAACCCACCAGGGCGTGCCTAGGCCCACCTTAGGTGCCCCCGGACCGCCTCTTTGCTCTATAAATACCACAATATTCCAGAAACCCTAGGGGAGTCGACGAAAATCAATTCCAGCCGCCGTAGAGTCCAGAATCACCAGATCTAATCTAGACACCATCACGGAGTGGTTCACCACTTCCATTGGTGCCTCTCTGATGATGCATGAGTAGTTCTTTGTAGACCTTTGGGTCCGTAGTTAGTAGCTAGATGGATTCCTCTCTCTCTCTCTCTCGTTTGATTCTCAATAAAATGGTCTCTTGGAGATCCATATGATGTAACTCTTTTTGCGGTGTGTTTGTTGGGATCCGATGAATTTTGAGTTTATGATCAGATCTATCTCTTTTTATGTCCATGAAAATTATCTGAGTTTCTTTGATCTCTTATGTGCATGATTGCTTATAGCCTCCTATTTCTTCTCTGATATTTGGGTTTTGTTTGGCCAACTTGATCTATTTATCACTACTGCAGGATGCTGCTAACGCAACACTATGATTAGAGACCCTTCGACAAAACTGTGTGTAATGCCATAATCACAAACCGTGGTGTAAAAAACCTGTCAAAAAAGGTTCAAAACATTTGCAATGGAGGATGCATCAAACACGGTTCAGATCTTAGTTGTGTGTGCGATGTAGGTCATATGGTTCAATTCAATCAACCGTTTATGATGAGGAGGAAGAAAAGGAACGGGCAGACAGATGAAGGTGTGTGCAATGTACAACATACTGTTCAATCGGACGAACTGTTTGCGATTAGGCAATACAAAAGAAACGATCATCCAGATCAAGGTGTGTGCGATGCACAAAATACGGTTCACTCGGATGAACTGTTTGCCTTGAGACATGGGAGAAGAAACGGTTCAACTTAACAAGATGTGTGATACGTGGCAAACTGGTCTGTAATCAGAAATGTGTGCGAAGACCGATAATAACACAGACGATTGCTTCTAATAAGACGTATGTGATATGCTCCGTCTACACAACATCTATTGGCCACTGGGGGACAAGCGGTCATCCAGATACGCCATAAGGATGCGAAGAGGCATCCTATATCAGCAAGGACTAGTTGTTCCACCAGTAGCTCATGTAAGAGAACTCTCAAGTTAAGTGTGCTCAGGATGGAGCAGCCATCAGATGGGTGACTGGATGGGAAGTTCTGTTGATGTTAAATTAACTGATAGGATGGGTCATATTTGTCAAATTAAATGACTGATACGACCCATCCCATGAGTTAATTTAACCTCGAGGTCCTTGCTTTTTTATTTTTTTATTTTTTAACACATGTTAAAGAAGGTCTACCGCATTAGTTTTTGACAATGTACGATACATGGCATACACTTCATCCATCCGACCTGTTTGTGATGGAATAAGTTGTGTGTGTTGTGGGCAAACGCTGAAGGAAATATGCCCTAGAGGCAATAATAAAGTTATTATTTATTTCCTTATATCATGATAAATGTTTATTATCCATGCTAAAATTGTATTAACCGGAAACTTAGTACATGTGTGAATACATAGACAAACTAAGTGTCACTAGTATGCCTCTACTTGACTAGCACATTGAATCAAAGATGGTTAAGTTTCCTAGCCATAGACATGAGTTGTCATTTGATTAACGGGATCACAACATTAGAGAATGATGTGATTGACTTGACCCATCTGTTAGCTTAGCACGATGATCGTTTAGTTTGTTGCTATTGCTTTCTCCATAACTTATACATGTTCCTATGACTATGAGATCTTGCAACTCCCGAATACCGGAGGAACACTTTGTGTGCTACCAAACGTCACAATGTAACTGGGTGATTATAAAGGTGCTCTACAGGTGTCTCCAATGGTGTTTGTTGAGTTGGCATAGATCGAGATAAGGATTTGTCACTCCGAGTATCGGAGAGGTATCTCTGGGCCCTCTCGGTAATGCACATCACTATAAGCCTTGCAAGCATCGTGACTAATGAGTTAGTTGCGGGATGATGCATTACAGAACGAGTAAACAGACTTGCCGGTAACAAGATTGAACTAGGTATTGAGATACCGACGATCGAATCGGGCAAGTAACATACCGATGACAAAGGGAACAACGTATGTTGTTATGCGGTTTGAACGATAAAGATCTTCGTAGAATATGTAGGAACCAATATGACCATCTAGGTTCCGTTATTGGTTATTTACCGGAAGTGAGTCTTAGTCATGTCTACATAGTTCTTGAACCCGTAGGGTCCACATGCTTAACATTCAGTGACGATCGGTATTACGAGTTTATGTGTTTTGATGTACCGAAGGTAGTTCAGAGACATAAATATTGATATATTAGAAACCTATATTTGGACATCGAAATGGTTCCGAGTGATTCAGGCATTTTTCCGGAGTACCGGGAGGTGACTGGAACTCCCCAGGAGATGTTATGGGCCTTATAGGCCATAAGAAGGAAGCACACCAGCCCATAAGGGGCTGGTGTGCCCCCTTGGGCAGGAGACCGAATTGGAATAGGTTTGGGGGGGGCGCTTTCCTTCTCTCCTACTCCTCCTTCCCTTCATCTCCTACTCCAACCAGGGAAGGGGGGAATCCTACTCCCGGTGGGAGTAGGACTCCCCTAGGGCGCGCCATAGAGAGGGTCGACCCCTCCCCTCCTCCACTCCTTTATATACAGGGGAGGGGGCACCCCATGGACACACAAGTTGATCATTGATCTTTTAGCCGTCTGTGGTGCCCCCTCCACCATAATCCACCTCGGTTATATCATAGCAGTGCTTAGGCTAAGCCCTGTTCCGGTAGCAACATCATCACCGTCATCATGCCGTCGTGCTGACGAAGCTCTCCCTTAAGCTCTACTGGATCGTGAGTTCACGGGACGTCACCGAGCCAAACGTGTGCAGATCACGGAGCTGTCGTACCTTCGGTGCTAAATCGGTCGATCGTGAAGACATACGACTACATCAACCGTGTTGTCATAATGCTTTCGCTTACGGTCTACGAGGGTACATAGACAATACTCTCCCCTCTCGTTTCTATGCATCACCATGATCTTGCGTGTGCATAGGATTTTTTTGAAATTATTGCGTTCCCCAACAGTGGCATCCGAGCCAGGTCTATGTGTAGATGTTATATGCACGAGTGGAACACAAAGGAGTTGTGGGCGTAGGTATATACATATTGCTTGCCGTCACTAGTTGATTCTTGATTCAGCGGCATTGTTGGATGAAGCGGCCCTGACCGATATTATGCGTACGCTTACACAAGACTAGTTCTACCGACGTGCTTCGCACACAGGTGGCTAGTGGGTGTCTGTTTCTCCAACTTTAGTTGAACCAGATTCAATGAACAGGGTTCTTTCTGAAGATAAAAAAGCAATCACTATACTGCGTTATGGTTTTTGATGCGTAGGTAAGAACAATTCTTGCTCAACCCGTAGCAGCCACGTAAAACTTGCAACAGCAAAGTAGAGGACATCTAACTTGTTTTTTCAGGGCATGTTGTGATGTGATATGGTCAAGACATGATGCTAAATTTTATTGTATGAGATGATCATGTTTTGTAACACAGTTATCGGCAACTAGCAGGAGCCATATTGTTGCCACTTTATTGTATGAAATGCAATCGCCATGTAATTGCTTTACTTTATCACTAAGCGGTAGCGATAGTCGTATAAGCAATAGTTGGCGAGACGACAACGATCCTTCGATGGAGATCAAGGTGTCAAGGAGGTGACGATGGTGATCATGACGGTGCTTTGGAGATGCAGATCAAAGACACAAGATGATGATGGCCATATCATATCAGTTATATTGATTGCATGTGATGTTTATCCTTTATGCATCTTATTTTGCTTAGTTCAGCGATAGCATTATAAGATGATCTGTCACTATATTTCAAGGTATAAGTGTTCTCCCTGAGTATGCACCATTGCTAGAGTTCGTCGTGCCGAGACACCACATGATGATCGGGTGTGATAAGCTCTACGTTCACATACAACGGGTGCAAGCCAGTTTTGCACACGCGGAATACTCGGGTTAAACTTGACTAGCCTAGCATATGTAGATATGGCCTCGGAACACTGAGACCGAAAGGTCGAGTGTGAATCATATAGTAGATATGATCAACATAGTGATGTTCACCATTGAAAACTACTCCATCTCACGTGATGATCGGACATGGTTTAGTTGATATGGATCACGTGATCACTTAGATGATTAGAGAGATGTCTATCTAAGTGGGATTTCTTAAGTAATATGATTAATTGAACTTTAATTTATCATGAACTTAGTCCTGATAGTAATTGCATATCTATGTTGTAGATCAATAGCTTGCGATGTAGCTTCCCGTTTAATTTTGATATGTTCCTAGAGAAAAAGAAGTTGAAAGACGATAGTAGCAATGATGCAGACTTGGTCCGTGATCTGAGGATTATCCTCATTGCTGCACAGAAGAATTATGTCCTTGATGCACCGCTAGGTGATAGACCTATTGCAGGAGCAGATGCACACGTTATGAACGTTTGACAAAGCTCGGTATGATGACTACTTAATAGTTTAGTCATGCTTTACAGCTTAGAACCGGGACTTCAAAAATGTTTTGAATACCACGAAACATATAAGATGTTCTAATAGTTGAAATTGTTATTTCATACTCATGCCCGTGTCGAGAGGTATGAGAGCTCTGACAGTACGTTGCCTACAAGATGGAGGTGAATAGCTCAACCAGTGAGTATGTGCTCAGATTGTCTGGGTACTACAATTGCTTGAATCATCTGGGAGTTAATCTTCCAGATAAGATAGTAATTGTTAAAGTTCTCTAGTCACTATCACCAAGTTACTAGAACTTAGTGATGAACTATAATATGCAAGGGATGACGAAAACGATTCCCGAGCTCTTCATGATTCTGAAATCGACGAAGGTAGAAATCAAGAAAAGCATCAAATTTTGATGGTTGACAAAACCACTAGTTCCAAGTAAAAGCACAAGGGAAAGAAATGGAACTTTAAGAAGAATGGCAAGCAAGTTGCCACTCCCATGAAGAAGCCCAAAGATAGACCCAAGCCTGAAACTGAGTGCTTCTACTGCAAAGGAAATGGTCAGTGGGAGTGGAACTGCCTTAGATACTTGGCGGATAAGAAGGATGGCAAAGTGAATAAAGGTATATTTGATATACATGTTATTGATGTGTACTTTACTATTGTTTATGGCAACCCATCAGTGTTTTATACTGGCTCAGTTGCTAAAGAGTAGTAACTCGAAACGGGAGTTGCAAAATAAACAGAGACTAGTTAAGGGCGAGGTGATGATGAGAGTTGGAAGTGATTCCAAGGTTGATAAGATCACCATCGCACACTCCCTTTACCTTCGTGATTAGTGTTGAACCTAAAATAAATGTTATTTAGTGTTTGCGTTTAGCATAAATATGATTGGATCATGTTTATTGCAATACGGTTATTCATTTAAGTCAAAGAATACTTTTTGTTCTATTTACATGAATAAAACCTTCTATGGTCATACACTCAATATAAATGGTTTATTGAATCTCGATAGTAGTAATACACATATTCATAATATTGAAGCCAAAAGATGCAAAGTTAATGATGATAGTGCAACTTATATGTGGCATTGCCGTTTAGGTCATATTGGTGTAAAGCGCATGAAGAAACTCCATGCTGATGGACTTTTGGAATCACTTGATTATGAATCACTTGATCTTGCGAACCATGCCTCGCGGGCAAGATGACTAAGACTCCGTTCTCCAGAACAATGGAGCGAGCAACTGACTTATTGGAAATAATACATACTGATGTATGCGATCCGATAAGTGTTGAGGCTCGCGGCGGGTATCGTTATTTTCTAACCTTCACAGATGATTTGAGAATATATGGGTATATCTACTTAATGAAACATAAGTCTGAAACATTTGAAAATTTCAAAGAATTTTAGAGTGAAGTGGAAAATCATCGTAACAAGAAAATAAAGTTTCTACGATCTGATGGCGGAGGCGAATATTTGAGTTACGAGTTTGGTCTTCATTTGAAACAATGTGGAATAGTTTCACAACTCACGCCACCTGGAACACCACAACATAATGGTGTGTACGAACGTTGTAATCATACTTTATTGGATATGGTGCAATCTATGATGTCTCTTATCGATTTACCACTATCGTTTTGGGGTTATGCATTAGAGACAACTGCATTCACGTGAAATAGGGCACCATCTAAATTCATTGAGATGACACCGTATGAACTATGGTTTTGTAAGAAACCAAAGTTGTCGTTTCTTGAAGTTTGGGCTGCGATGCTTATGTGAAAAAGCTTCAACCTAATAAGCTCGAACCCAAATCGGAGAAATGTGTCTTCATAGGATACCCAAAGGAGACTGTTGGGTACACCTTCTATCACAGATCCGAAGGCAATATATTCATTACTAAGAATGGATCCTTTCTAGAGAAGGAGTTTCTCTCGAAAGAAGTGAGTGGGAGGAAAGTAGAACTTGACGAGGTAATTGTACCTTCTCCCTTATTGGAAAGTAGTTCATCATTGAAATCAGTTCCAGTGATTCCTACACCAGTAAGTGAGGAAGCTAACGATGATGATCATGAAACTTCTGATCAAGTTACTACCGAACCTCGTAGGTCAACCAGAGTAAGATATGCACCAGAGTGGTACGGTAATCCTATTCTGGAAGTCATGTTACTTGACCATGACGAACCTACAAACTATGAGGAAGCGATGATGAACCCAGATTCTACAAAATGGCTTGAGGCCATGAAATCTGAGATGGGATCCATGTATGAAAACAAAGTGTGGACTTTGGTTGACTTGCCCGATGATTGGCAGGCCATAAATGGATCTTCAAGAAGAAGACTAACGCTGACGGTAATATTACTGTCTACAAAGCTCGACTTGTTGCAAAAGGTTTTCGACAAGTTCAAGGAGTTGACTACGATGAGACCTTGTCACCCGTAGCGATGCTTAAGTCCATCTGAATTATATGATTATGAAATTTGGCAATAGCCGCATTATATGATTATGAAATTTGGCAAATGGGTGTCAAAACTGCATTCCTTAATGGATATCTTGAAGAAGAGTTGTATATGATGCAACCAGAAGGTTTTATCGATCCAAAAGGTGCTAACAAAGTGTGCAAGCTCCAGCGATCCATTTATGGACTGGTGCAAGCCTCTCGGAGTTGGAATATACGCTTTGATAGTGTGATCAAAGCATATAGTTTTATACAGACTTGCGGTAAAGCCTATATTTACAAGAAAGTGAGTGGGAGAACTACATCATTTCTGATAAGTATATATATGTGAATGACATATTGTTGATCGGAAATAATGTAGAATTTTTTGGAAAGCATAGAGGAGTGTTTGAAAGGAGTTTTTCAAAAGAAAGTCCTCGGTGAAGCTGCTTACATATTGAGCATCAAGATCTATAGAGATAGATCAAGACGCTTGATATATTTTTCAATGAGTACATACCTTGACAAGATATTGAAGTAGTTCAAAATGGAACAATCAAAGAAGGAGTTCTTGCCTGTGTTGCAAGGTGTAAAGTTGATTGAAGACTCAAAACCCGACCACGACAGAAAATAGAAAGAGAATGAAAAGTCATTCCCTATGCCTCAGTCATAGGTTCTATAAAGTATGCTATGCTGTGTACCGGACCTATTGTATACCTTAGCATGATTTTGGCAAGGGTGTAGAATAGTGATCTAGGAGTAGATCACTGGACAGCAGTCAAAATTATCCTTAGAGGACTAAGGAAATATTTCTCGGTTACGGAGGTGATAAAAGAGTTCGTCGTAAAAAGTTATGTCGACGCAAGATTTTGACACCGATCTAGATGACTCTAAATCTCAATCTAGATACTATTAAAAGTGGGAGCAATTAGCTAGAGTAGCTCTGTGCAAAGCATTGTAGACATAGAAAATTTGCAAAATACATACGGCTCTGAATGTGGCAGACCCGTTGACTAAATTTCTCTCACAAGCAAAACATGATCACTCTCTGGGTGTTAATCACATAGCGATGTGAACTAGATAATTGACTCTAGTAAACCCTTTGGGTGTTAGTCACATGGAGATGTGAACTAATCACATAAAGATGTGAACTATTGATGTTAAATCACATGACAATGTGAACTAGATTATTGACTCTAGTGCAAGTGGGAGACTGAAGGAAATATGTCGTAGAGGCAATAATAAAGTTATTATTTATTTCCTTATATAGTGATAAATTTTTATTATTCATGCTAGAATTGTATTAACCGGAAACTTAGTACATGTGTGAATACATAGACAAACTAAGTGTCACTAGTATGCCTCTACTTGACTAGCTCGTTGAATCAAAGATGGTTAAGTTTCCTAGCCATAGACATGAGTTGTTAGTTGATTAACGGGATCACATCATTAGAGAATGATGTGATTGACTTGACCCATCCGTTAGCTTACCACGATGATCGTTTAGTTTGTTGATATTGCTTTCTCCATAACTTATGCATGTTCCTATGACTATGTGATCATGCAACTCCCGAATACCAGAGGAACACTTTGTGTGCTACCAAACGTCACAACATAACTGGGTGATTATAAAGGTGCTCTACATGTGTCTCCAATGGTGTTTGTTGAGTTGGCATAGATTGAGATTAGGATTTGTCACTCTGAGTATTGGAGAGGTGTCTCTGGGCCCTCTCGGTAATGCACATCACTATAAGCCTTTCAAGCATTGTGAATAATGAGTTAGTTGCGAGATGATGCATTACGGAATGAGTAAAGAGACTTGCCGGTAACGAGATTGAACTAGGTATTGAGATACCGATGGTCGGATCTCAGGCAAGTAACATACCGATGACAAAGGGAACAATGTATGTTGTTATGCGGTTTGTCCGATAAAGATCATCGTAGAATATGTAGGAACTAGTATGAGCATCCAGGTTCTGCTATTGGTTATTGACTGGAAGTGAGTCTCGGTCATGTCTACATAGTTCTTGAACCCATAGGGTCCGCACGCTTAATGTTCAGTGATGAGCAGTATTATGATTTTATGTGTTTTGATGTACCGAAGGTAGTTTGGAGTCCCGGATTTGATCACAGACAAGACGAGGAGTCTCGAAATGGCCGAGGCATAGAGATTGATATATTGGAAGCCTATATTTGGACATCGGAATGGTTCCGAGTGGTTCGGGCATTTTGCCAGGGTACCGGGAGGTTACTGGAACCCCCGGGAGAAGTTATGGGCCTTATGGGCCATAAGAAGGAAGCACACCAACCCACAAGGGGCTGGTGCACCCCCCTTGGGCAGGAGGCCGAATTGGAATAGGTTTGGGGGGGCCCTTTCCTTCTCTCCTACTCCTCCTTCCCTTCCTCTCCTACTCCAACTAGGGAAGGGGGGAATCCTACTCCAGGTGGGAGTAGGACTCCCCTAGGGCACGCCATAGAGAGGGCCGGCCCCTCCCCTCCTCCACTCCTTTATATACAGGGGAGGGGGCACCCCACGGACACACAAGTTGATCATTGATCTTTTAGCCGTGTGCGGTGCCCCCTCCACCATAATCCACCTCGGTTATATCGTAGCGGTGCTTAGGCGAAGCCCTGTTCCGGTAGCAACATCATTACCTTCATCACGCCGTCGTGCTAATGAAGCTCTCCCTCGAAGCTCTACTGGATCTGAGTTCACGGGATGTCACCGAGACGACTGTGTGCAGATCGCGAAGGTGCCGTACCTTCGGTGCTAGATCGGTCGATCGTGAAGACGTACGACTACATCAACTGCGTTCTCATAACGCTTCTACTTATGGTCTATGAGGGTACGTAGACAATACTCTACCCTGTCGTTTCTATGCATCACCATGATCTTGCGTGTGTGTAGGATTTTTTTGAAATTACTACGTTCCCCAACAAACGCTTGCTAGTATTCAACCATTCGCGATTGATGAATTCATCACCAACGGGTTCCCTAGTGTGGTCCGTGTTCATCTGATCATCATCTACTTCTTATGCTAGATCGATGTTCCTTCTATGCTAAGTTTCCATTAATTGATGGCGTTTTATGAACAAGCCACCGTTTCCTGCCATTTTTCCTCACTTGTTTCCCTTCACCCGGCGATATTGCGCATAAACCTAGGCAGCGCGCGACGCACGGAGGTGACAAGCGCAGCCTGTAGCACATCCTTTTCCAAGCATGCCAACCCACCAAAGCGCCGCCTCTGCCATCAACCTCACCGACGAGGAAAATGAGCAGGCGCCATGGCATGTCGAGGACGAGGAGCTCCCCGGCAACGCGATGGATGATGCCGTGATGCGCGTCAACGCTAGGGTTGAGCAGACCTTTGGCACATCGTGCTTGAGCGCGGCGGATCAAGATAGGCAGGTCAGTGCCGACAGGCTGCAGCTCGTCGCACAACATGATCGATGGCGTGCTGCAGAGCAAGCTAGGCGCGTCCGCGCCAATAAGTTGCGGCTCACCACACGATGAGAACGTTGGAGCACCACAGAGCGAGAGGCGCAGCGCACCGCACAGCAAGAACGGATCCATCGGCGCTTGCCTGCTATCGATACGGCATCGCAGCTGGGTACACTTCCCGTCAGTACCCTCATTCCTCACCAGGAGTGGGCAGAGGCCCTCAGCGACGTACTTGCACCAGAGGCCAACCGCGTCGTACTTGCACCGGACGCCCACCGCGCCGTCCGCATGGGTGCCAACATTTGCCTTGTCCGCGGCCCGCTGGATGCCAACGCGCTGGTCTGTAGGCTTGACCGCCTCCTTGGCCCAGGTGTCCACCTAAGCGCAGTAGAGGAACATGGCCGTCGCATCCTCGAGCTGGTGATATCCGATGAAATAGCCAACTTGGAGCTCAAGATCACGCTCCAGATGTACCGCGAGCGTGTCGACCGCTTGGACGAACACCTGCTCGAGTTCAGGCAGAGCCAAGAGCTACCATAGGCAAGGGCTGCTAGTCATGGTCTCATGGACGTGTTTTATTTTGTTGAGTCATTTCGACGTGGATAGCTATGTATTCATAGCCATCATAGTATTGCTCTGTTTATTCCTCTGTTTCTATGTGTGTACTTTGTTTTCCGTTCTTATGTGTTCTGTTTCAATGTGTGTGTAGACACTTTCCATTCTGTATATGTGGAAGATAATAGCTAGATTCAAATTATTATACAAAAACAGATAGAAAATGGAATTCATAATATATATATATATATTAATTGTTCATTAGTTCATGACAGAATATATATATAATATCATCACATATACGTGATGATACTTAACTACTAGGTACAATGCATAAAATTGAAAATGAACAATACTAAAACTAATAATCCCTCCTGGGGCCAGTATTCCGGCAGCCCCTCGCCAGCAGCTCCCGGGTGCGCGATGTCTTCCTAGTGCGGAGGCAGTACTCTGCCTCCTTCGCCTCGCAGCGCTTGACGTACCAATCTGCCTCTTGCTGGCGGACGCGAGCGAACGATCGAGCCATTTCGTTGGGCGCCCATCGGAGCTCCTCGTCGGTGGCACGTCGGAGCATATCGGCCCACCTCCACGCAGCGATGAGGCGCCCAGCACCTATGACCTTCCTCGCGAAGTATCCGTCTTTGTACACCTCCTCGGCACAATGACACGCCCACCCCCAAAGCTCCGCTGCCTCCTTTTTCCAGGCAGCATCACGGGCTTCAAAGGCCGCCTGGTACCTGGCTTCCTCCTCCGCCATCTCCTTCTTGAACACCACTCGCCTGGCTTTCTCAGCCGGTAGCAGCGACTTCCACATACAAAGATTGTACTGGCCCCAAAACCAATCCAAAGTTGGGGGGTCCGGCGCAACCTCGTCAGGCGGCGCGTAAGGGTCCTCGTCGCTGCTATTCGAGTGAGCGTCCTCGGGGGGCGGCGACTCCTCATCGGCACGTGGGCAGACCGGCGGCACCATGGCAGAGATTTGTGTGAGAGAGAGGGCGAGTGAGGGGAGGATGTAGATGAGAATGCAGGCGGGACGACGTGAGCAAGGGAGTATTTATTGGCGGACGGGATCTAGATCAACGGGGTGTAACATCCCAAATTTTCAATTTGGAATGTTATATACTAGATCATCATTGCATATCATATTTTATTGCTTTTGTCCTGATCCAAAAATTCTACGCAACACAAGGACCCACGGAGAGAGTTGGGGATTTCGTTATTTTCATATTTGAGTTTTCTCAAGTTTTGAAAATAGGATCATTTGATTTTGTTTATTTTATCTTCAATTATTTCAATTATAACAATAAGTGAGAGGGAATAAAATGACTTTCCCAAAATAAAGAAATATTGAGGATTTAATAAAAAATCAAATACGATTTTATTTTGGAGTTTTTCCGCTGCTTTATTTGAATTTAGGAAAAATGCGCATTTTTCAAAATTGCATTTAGGCCCCAAATAAATGTTCACCTTGTCCGGCTAGATTTTAGAAGTCAGGGAATATTTATCTCGGGATTTTTAGTGTCCTTTAGTATTTTTTTATTTGTTTTTCTGCGCGTAATGTTTTAAAAAAACGCGAACCGACCTCGGGCCGTATTCGGCCAGGACTCCCCTGGCCTGCCCCCTTTATATAGCGCCCGAACCCACCCCAGCCCACCCCAAACCCTAGCCCCGCCGCCGCCCTAGCCAGGCACCGCCGCCGCTCGCGATCCGCGCCGTTGGTTGCCACCGCCGCCGCCACCCGCTCCGCCGGAGCCGACCGCCGCCGCCGCCCGTTGACCCACAGGTAGACCCCGTCGCCGCCGTGGTTTTCGAGAGAAAACTGTCAGTTTAATTTTTAGGAACCCGGTTTATTTTTTTAGATCGTTTTTTCCGGTTTAGTTATTTAGCGGACGTTCGTCCGTACGTTCGTTTTAACGAACAGTTTTCATCGTTTAGCCGCAGACAGCGAACATTCGTTCGTTAGCATGTTCGTCTATTTTTCTTTTTCTTGGATTTTCCGCGGTTATTTTCAATCGCGATTTCTGATCCGATTTTCATTTTAGTATATCTTTTCGCTCGTTTATCAGAATCAGGCGATTCAAGCGCCTAGAGTTTCGTCTCGAAAACCTCTTTCTGTTTAACCAATTCAAACAAGTTTTTGCTTCTGTAAAATTTTACTTAGATCCAGATTAGTAAACGAAGCTTGTTTCTTTCACCGTTTGACTTTCATTGCTTCGTTTGATTTGTTTCTTTTTGCAAACCGGAGTTCTTAAGTTGAACTTTCTGGTTAGTTCTCTTATTTGAGTTTTACTCGTGCATTAGATGAGTGTTTATTGTATGCTTGTTTGTTTGCGATAGAGTACCCGGAGTGCGCCGCTTGCTACTTCGAATCTCTAGGTTTCACGGATGATCAACAAGGCAAGTAACACTTTGATCATACCTCTTACTACCCAGTTTTGTTGCATTAGATCAATCCCCAAACATTGCATGATTAGGATCTAATTAAATTTTTGGTTTTGGGAAGTAGATGAGGTAGTACCTATTACCTGTTTTATTATCAAACCCTTGGGAGTTATTTCTACGTTTGCTTATATTGCCATGGTATGCTAGTAGACGTGGATTGGCTGAGTGTATCCATGACAGATGTGAGATTGTTAATTAATGGTTTATTTAAGGTGGCAACTTTAATACAGATCTGGGTGGATTGAGGCACCTGGGTATTCCAGTGATTGCCTGTTTTTCTTTATGGACCGCCACCCAGGCTCAAAGGGATCATGAGATTATTCATACTAGAAACTTCCATGTGCAGCCACAAGCTACTATGGGCTCTAGCATAGTTGATTAAGTTGTGCGAACTCTTACAGTGGTAGACTAGCAGATGTAGGGGAAAGTAGGTGTAACGGTCTACCCAATCGTAAGGTGCTAGCGCTTCTGAAAGACTATGTCTCGGTCATCCGTTTCTCAAACACCATGTAGTGCGAGAATTCCAATGGAGGAGATCAAGTCTTGTGGGGAAAAGTGCGCAAACCTCTGCAGAGTGTATAAACTAATCATGGTTAGCCGTGTCCCCGGTTATGGACAGTCTTGAGTACCTAGTACTTGGATTATCATGTGAATCTCATCATGTTACTTTAATTAATTTTCTTGGGTTTTAATGATGATGCTTAATTGGGATTGAGAGGGTGTCTACACTCTCAATGTTTGACAACCATCATGATAGTTAAATAAAATTTGTTCCTTTGTAGTAGGAAAAAACTGGCTTTACGCAAAACTGTAACCATAGAGCTTTCCACCAGCCATATATGCATGTAGTATAGCCTATTTCTGTTCATTACTCTCTATGTGTTATATTGCCAACATATTCCATGTGCTGACCCGTTTTCATGCTGCAACGTTCATGTTGTAGACTTTTCAGACTCCGAGTAAGGTGCCATCTGGTCGTGGTTCTATACTCAGTGATGCCGTTGGAGTTGATGGACTCGCTTATCTTCCAAGCCTTCCGCTGTTATCGTTATTAGATGGCCTTAAGCCGTATTATTTGTAATAAGTTCTCTTTTGAGACACTCGATGTAATAAGTGTGTGATTGCTACTCTGTTATAGATCCTTCAAGTACTGTGCGTGTCAGCATTACTGATCCAGGGATGACACTGATGCACAGAGATCAGACTGTTTGAGGTCTGGTGGCTACAAGATGTTATTAGAGCACACGCTGACTATAGGACACGACCACTAAGCTAAAAGACCTAGATCACTACTCTCTTCCCATTTCTGACTTCTCATCTTTTCTACTCTTTTAGGATGGCGGATGCAAGGAACAAGTTCATGCAACTGGATGAAGATACACCCTTTGGATGCCACCTGAAGGAAGTCACTAAGTACCTGAACATCGGAGTACCAAGCTTCACCGAGACCTACAATGCCACTTTAAACAAGGAGGAGCACTAGATGATTCAAATTTAAGTTCCAGGAAGGACATTCGCGCCAGTCACTAAACCCATAGAGTTTTCCTTTGATGCACCAACCTGGAGTCTAGGAAAGAGCATACCAACCCACATCACCATGGGACGTATTGGAGAAGTTTACCGCAATGATCTCAAGGATACTATCTACCAGATTTGTGGGCGCTGAGATGAGCATCGGGAGATGATCAGCACCTGGAAGGATAGATCAATCGCAGCTTTTATCCAGGAGTTAAACCAGCACATTCGACGTTAGGAGAACCAGATGTGCGCAGGCATGATAGATCTGAAGAAGGCGATGACAAGAATCACGGAGCTGGAGGAAGAACTCAAGGCTACACGCGAAGATTATATGGAGGAAATCGAAGTATTAGTGGAGAAGAATGACGACCTTACCAGGAAGCTAGGAGTTTTTACGGGAGATCCCGCGCCAGGAGGAGGAGATGACGATTCCACTTGCCCGGATAACTACATCATCATCGACGACACCGACTCTGACCTAAGCGATGATGACTTTGAAGACAAAGCTGGAGCAGATATCATGGAATCTGCAACCGAGGAATATTTTTAGTAGACCACCATATCAGTAGTAGTATTCCGCCATGTAAATAAAGTAGTCCGAGCACTTTTGCGATAGTTAGATCGATTGTATGCCTTGCTTGATTGATGAAGTGATTTTGTTTGCATTTGCCTCATGTGTATATGGGTAGTGCTTTCTCATTAGACCTCATTCTATTCTAATATCTCCCCTCTAAACCCATTAGATGCCTCCGAGACGTGACAATGGATTTGCTTTCCCACCAGAGCTCCAGCAGCAGAATGCATTGATGCAGTTGCTAGTCCAGAATCAGAATCAGGGGAACAACAACAATAACAACAACCCACCACCACCACCACCTGTTGATCACTTAACCCGTTTTCTTAGACTGAATCCGCCGGTGTTCTCTAGTAGCACCGAGCCTATAGTATTAGATGATTGGCTTCGCAAGATTGGAAGGGAGTTAACCACTACATGATGTACTGATGCTGAGGACGTGCGGTTTGCCACACATCAGTTGGATGGACCAGCAGCATCATGGTGGGAGAATTATACTGTCACCTACCCTATAGCCACGATGACATGGGACCAATTTCAGCAGGCTTTCCATACTGCCCATGTTTCAGCAGGAGCAATGGCCATGAAGAAGCATGAGTTTCGCAACTTGCGCCAAGGAGGATGGACAATTGGCCAATACGTGGATGACTTTAGTAAGTTAGCACGTTATGCCCCCGATGACGTTGCTACAGATGCAGCTAAGCATGAGAAGTTTACGGAAGGACTGAATGATGAGTTGAGCATGCAGTTGATGGTAGCAACCTTCAACAACTACCAGGAGTTGGTACATCATGCTCTTATGATTAAAGGGAAGCAGCAGCAGATTGAGAACCGCAAGAGGAAGTATGGACAAGGGAAGTACAATTTAGTAGCTCAGCAGAAGCCACGTTTTACCTCGAAATTGGGAGGACATTTTCAGCATACCCATGGAGGAGGAAGTTCGCATAATCATAATGGCCCCAAGAATGGTAATGGGAATGGGGGAAGCAACGGCCAGAATCGTGCCAACCCGTCAACCCCAGCCAAGAGAGACCTGAGCCAAGTCACTTGCTTTAAGTGTCAGAAGACCAGACATTATGCCAATGAATGTCCTGAAGCCCAGAATGGAAATGGCAATGGAAGCTCTGGGAAGAAGCCGAACCCTTTCAATAGGGGACAGGTGAACCACGTTAACGTGGAGGAGGTTGAAGCCCATCCAGATGCAGTAATCGGTAAGTTTTTGGTTAAGTCTTTTACTGCAATCGTTCTTTTTGATACTGGTGCATCGCATTCATACATATCAAGGGAATTCGTGGATAAGTATAACCTGCCCACCAAGGTTCTTAGAACACCTAGGTTAGTAAGCTCACTAGGAGCAGAGTTAATTGCCAGCCGAGGATGTTTTCAAGTGCCATTGAGTATAGGTAGGCATGTCTTCCCCTCGGATTTAATTATTTTGGAATCACAAGGTTTGGATGTAATTCTGGGTATGGATTGGCTGTCGATGTATGGAGGAAACATCAATTGTGCCAGTAAGTCGATTTTGCTTACCACCCCAGAAGGGAGAAGGATCAAGTATGTGTCACGGCATGAGCCAAAGAGGACACAAGTAAATTCCTTAACAGGAGTTGTACATGAGGAAGTACCGGTGGTAAAGGATTTTCCGGATGTATTCCCAGATGAGTTGCCAGGCATGCCACCGGATAGAGACATTGATTTTTTGATTGAGCTTTTGCCAGGCTTAGGATCAATATCTAAGAGACCGTATAGAATGCCTGCAAAGGATTTGGAGGAGATTAAGAAACAGATTAAGGAGTTACTGGATAAGAGATATATTCGCCCAAGTTCGTCACCTTGGGGATCACCAGTACTTCTAGTGGAAAAGAAGGATGGATCGTTAAGGATGGTTGTTGATTATCGAGGATTGAATGAGGTGACGATCAAGAATAAGTACCCACTACCGATGATCAATGATTTGTTCGACCAATTGCAAGGAGCTAAGGTATTTTCCAAGATCGATTTGTGATCAGGATACCACCAGTTGAAGATTCGAGAGCAGGACATACTTAAGACAGCTTTTACCACAAGGTATGGGCTATATGAGTATACCATTATGTCATTTGGTCTGACTAACACACCTGCCTATTTTATGAACATGATAAACAAGGTGTTTATGGAGTTTTTGGATAAGTTCGTCGTAGTGTTCATTGATGATATTCTGGTTTACTCGAAGAATGAAGAAGAACATAAGGAACATTTGTGTTTGGTACTTGGTAAGCTCAGAGAACATCAGTTATACGCCAAGTTCAGCAAATGTGAGTTATGGTTGAAGGAAGTTGGATTCCTCGGACATGTTATATCCGGAGAAGGAATAGCAGTAGATCCCACCAAGGTTGTCACTGTGACAAATTAGGAAGCCCCAACAACAGTTGGAGAGATCCGGAGTTTTCTTGGACTTGCAGGATACTACCGGAGATTCATTGAAAATTTCTCGAAGATTGCGAACCTATGACAGAGTTGTTGAAGAAGGATACCAAGTTCAAATGGACTGAGGAATGTGAGGCCAGTTTCTAGGAGTTGAAGAAGCATTTAGTTACCTCGCCAGTGTTGATTCTGCCAGATCAGCGCAAGGATTATGAGGTGTATTGTGACGCTTCACGTCGAGGACTTGGAGCAGTGCTTATGCAGGAGGGAAGAGTTGTTTCGTATGCCTCACGACAGCTTAAGCCCCATGAGTTGAATTATGCTACACACGACTTGGAGTTAGCAGCCGTAGTGCACGCCTTAAAGACGTGGAGACATTTTCTCATTGGAAACCATTGTGAGGTGTACACGGATCACAAGAGCTTGAAGTACATCTTCACGCAGAAGGAGTTGAATCTCAGGCAAAGAAGATGGTTGGAGTTCATCAAGAATTATGACATGAGATTGCATTATCACCCCGGAAAGGCTAACGTAGTAGTTGATGCGTTGAGCCGCAAGAGCCATGTCAACACACTAATGACTGGAGAGTTACCAAAGGAGTTAGCCGAGGATCTTCGTGAGCTATGTTTGGAGATAGTTCCGAGAGGCTATGTAGCAGCATTGGAGGTTCAGTCTACTTTGATGGATAAAATCAGAGAAGTTTAGAAGACTGACAAGGAGATTGCTTCTATTAAAGAGAAAATGAGCCAGGGAAAAGCTAAAGGATTTCGTGAGGATGAGCACGATACCTTATGGTTCGAGGACCGTGTTTATGTGCCTAATGATCCGGAGATCAGGAAGTTGATTCTGCAAGAGGCCCATGATTCACCATACTCGATTCACCCAGGAAATACCAAGATGTATTTGGATTTGAAGGATACTTTCTGGTGGACCGGAATGAAGAAGGATATTGCGGAGTATGTAGCAGTTTGTGATGTATGTCAGAGAGTAAAGGCAGAGCATCAGAAGCCAGCAGGATTGCTACAGCCATTACCGATACCCGAATGGAAGTAGGATAAGATAGGCATGGACTTTATTACGGGATTACCCAGGACCCGTTCAGGCTATGACTCAATATGGGTTGTAGTCGATCATTTTACGAAGGTAGCTCATTTCATTCCAGTGAAGACTACTTACAGCAGTGCCAAGTTGGCTAAGATATACATGACCAGGATTTTATGTCTGCATGGAGTTCCAAGGAGCATTGTATCAGATAGAGGAACCCAGTTTACCTCAAAGTTCTGGAATCAGTTGCACGAAACTTTGGGTACCAGGCTAGAGTTCAGTACAGCTTTTCATACGCAGACAGATGGACATACCGAGAGAGTCAATCAAATTTTGGAGGATATGCTGAGAGCTTGTGCGCTAGATTATGGATCTAGTTGGGACAACAATTTGCTGTATGCAGAATTCTCTTACAACAACAGTTATCAATCCAGTTTGAAGATGGCCCCTTTTGAAGCTTTGTATGGAAGGTGCAGAACACCATTGTCGTGGGATGAAGTTGGAGACCGCCAGTTGTTTGGACCGAATTTGATTAAGTAGTCTGAACAGAAGGTGAAGTTGATTCGTGATAGGCTCAAGGTAGCCCAGTCCAGGCAAAAGAGCTATGCAGATTCTAAAAGCAAGGAGATGGTTTACGAAGTCAGAGATAGAGTTTATCTTCATGTATCCCCGCTTCGAGGAGTTAAGCGCTTTGGAGTTAAGGGAAAGTTAGCGCCACGTTTTGTAGGACCATACAAAGTTTTGGAGCGTATGGGAAAAGTTGCTTACAAATTAGAGTTGGCCGAAGGATTGTCAGGAGTTCACGATGTGTTTCACGTTTCCCAGTTGAAGAAGTGCCACGCAGAGATGGCTGATATACCGCTGAGAGATACAGTGCCGTTGGAAGCAATTCAGTTGGAAGGTGATTTGACCTATGAGGAGAAACCAGTTAAGATTCTCGATTATGCCAGCCGAGTAACCCGCAGCAAAGTTATCAAGTTTTGTAAAGTTCAGTGGAGCCACCACACCGAGGATGAAGCCACCTGGGAGCGAGAGGAAGATTTGCTGAAGGACCACCCTCACCTATTTTCTAGCCAACCGGAATCTCGAGGGCGAGATTCATCTTAAGGGGGGTAGGTTTGCAACATCCCAAATTTTCAATTTGGAATGTTATACACTAGATCATCATAGCATATCATATTTTATTGCTTTTGGCCTGATCCAGAAATTCTACGCAACTCAAGGACCCACGGAGAGAGTTGGGGATTTCGTTATTTTCATATTTGAGTTTTCTCAAATCTTGAAAATAGGATCATTTGATTTTATTTATTTTATCTTCAATTGTTTCAATTATAAAAATAAGTGAGAGGGAATAAAATGACTTTCGCAAAATAAAGAAATATTGAGGATTTAATAAAAAAATCAAATAAGATTTTATTTTGGAGTTTTTCCGTTGTTTTATTTGAATTTAGGAAAAATGCATGTTTTTAAAAATTGCATTTAGGCCCCAAATAAATGTTCGCCTTGTCCGGCTTGATTTTAGAAGTCGGGGGAAGTATTTCTTTTAGTATTTCTTTTATTTGTTTTTCTGTGCGTAATGTTTTTTTTAAACGCGAACCGACCTCTGGCCGTATTCGGCCATGACTCCCCTGGCCTGCCCCTTTATATAGCGCCCGAACCCACCCCAGCCCACCCCAAACCCTAGCCCCGCCGCCGCCCTAGCCAGCCGCCGCCGCCGCCCGCGATCCGCGTCGCGGCCGCCGCCAGCTGCCCTCGTCGTCGCCGCCGCCGGAGCCACCCGCCCCGACGGAGCCGACCGCCGCCGCCACCTGTTGACCCGCTACCGCCGCCGTTGACCCGCCGGAGGTAGACCCCGTTGCCGCCGCAGTTTTCGAGAGAAAACCGTCGGTTTATTTTTTTTGGGAACCCGGTTTCATTTTTTAGATCGGTTTTTTCGGTTTAGTTATTTAGCGGACGTTCGTCCGTACGCTCGTTTTAACGAACGGTTTTCGTCGTTTAGCCATAGACAGCGAACGTTCGTTCATTAGCCTGTTCGTCCGTTTTTCTTTTTCTCAGATTTTCCGCGATTATTTTCAATCGCGATTTCTGATCCGATTTTCGTTTTAGTATATCTTTTCGCTTGTTTATCGGAATCAGGCGATTCAAGTGCCTAGAGTTTCGTCTCGAAACCCTCTTTCCGTTTAACCAACTCAAACAAGTTTTTGCTTCTGTAAATTTTTACTTAGATCCAGATTAGTAAACGAAGCTTGTTTCCTTCGCCGTTTGACTTTCGTTGCTTCGTTTGATTTGTTTCTTTTTGCAAACTAGAGTTCTTAAGTTGAACTTTCTGGTTAGTTTGCTTATTTGAGTTTTACCTGTGCATTAGATGAGTTCTTATTGTATGCTTGTTTGTTTGCGATAGAGTACCCGGAGTGCGCCGCTTGCTACTTCAAATCTCTAGGTTTCACGGATCATCAGCAAGGAAAGTAACACTTTGATCATACCTCTTACTACCCAGTTTTATTGCATTAGATCAATCCCCAAACATTGCATGATTAGGATCTAATCAAATTGTGGGTTTTGGGAAGTAGATGAGGTAGTACCTATTACCTATTTTATTATCAAACCCTTGGGACTTATTTCTATGTTTGCTTATATTGCCATGCTATGCTAGTAGACGTGGATTGGGTGAGTGTATCCATGACAAGTGTGAGATTTTTAATTAATGGTTTATTTAAGGTGGCAACTTTAATACACATCCGGGTGGATTGAGGCACCTGGGTATTTCAGCGATTGCCTGTTTTTCTTTATGGACCGCCACCCAGGCTCAAAGGGATCATGAGATTATTCATACTAGAAACTTCCGTGTGCAGCCACAAGTTAGTATGGGCTCTAGCATAGTTGATTAAGTTGTGCGAACTCTTACAGTGGTAGACTAG
Organism: Triticum aestivum; assembly: GCF_018294505.1. Classification (NCBI taxonomy): domain Eukaryota; kingdom Viridiplantae; phylum Streptophyta; class Magnoliopsida; order Poales; family Poaceae; genus Triticum; species Triticum aestivum. The sequence goes on along the minus strand of NC_057794.1, from coordinate 235,228,632 downwards.
GAGATGTAGGGGAAAGTGGGTGTAACGGTCTACCTGATCGTAAGGTGCTAGCGCTTCTGAAAGACTATGTCTCGGTCATCCGTTTCTCAAACACCATGTAGTGCGAGAATCCCAACGGAGGAGATCGAGTCTTGTGGGGTAAAGTGCGCAAACCTCTACAGAGTGTATAAACTAATCATGGTTAGCCGTGTCCCCGGTTATGGATAGTCTTGAGTACCTAGTCCTTGGATTATCATGTGAATCTCATCATGTTACTTTAATCAATTTTGTTGGGTTTTAATGATGATGCTTAATTGGGATTGAGAGGGTGTCTACACTCTCAATGTTTAACAACCACCATGATAGTTAAATAAAATTTATTCCTTTGTAGTAGGGAAAAACTGGCTTTACGCAAAACTGTAACCATAGAGCTTTCCACCAGCCATATATGCATGTAGTATAGCCTATTTCTGTTCATTACTCTCTATGTGTTATATTGCCATCATATTCCATGTGCTGACCCATTTTCGGGATGCAACGTTCATGTTGCAGACTTTTTAGACGATGATTAAGGTGCCATTAGGTCGTGGTTCTATACTCAGTGATGCCATTGGAGTTGATGGACTCGCTTATCTTCCAAGACTTCCGCTGTTATCGTTATTAGATGGCCTTAAGCCGTATTATTTGTAATAAGTTCTCTTTTGAGACACTCGATGTAATAAGTGTGTGATTGCTACTCTGTTATAAATCCTTCAAGTACTTTGCGTGTCAGCATTACTGATCCAGGTATGACACTGATGCACCGAGATCAGACTGTTTGAGGTCTGGTCGCTACACGGGGACAGTAGACACGCTGATCACCGGAATTTACGAGTACTGTAGTTTGTATTACACACAATTCCCGCAGCAAACTCCGTGTGTGAACATAATAGCTGACGGTTTCCAATACAGAACCGTGTCTTATTAATGATCCTCGCCACTCACCTACCAAACCTCGAGCCGCGAGATAGAGTGCCAATCATGTGGGGGCTAGTTGTCTTGCCAGATCTTTACATTTTATTTTTTGAAAACCAGATATTTACATCGTTTGATGGTTTTTTAACTCGCACACAAGTACACAAAAATATGATATTTCAAACCATTATAGTTAGGCGTTCCATGTAGTTGTAGTTCAAATTTGAATTACGGTCATTAAATGGTTAGAAAATCACAAAAATGTCTTTAAAAGGTCAAATGACCCCTGAAATTTTCCAAATTTTCACACAACAATTGTATTAGTGCACGTTAAACATAGAAAAAAATTGAAGGCCGTAAGAGGAAGCTATCGCCCGTTCGTCATCAAACATGCACTGTTCCCTCTCGGAACCTTGAACCTTCTAGTGAGTTGCTCCGGTTTGTGAGGGGTGTGTGTGTCCAAACTTTCGTCAAAAAGGCCAATTTTTTTACCACATCATCTTGGTGACATACATTAAATCAAGCAAGGTTTCATGTTTTTTGATCATTTTTTACCCATGCCTTGAGACCAATATGTTTGAAAATTCCTTCTAATTTACTACACATGGAATTAACTCGCACACAAGTACACAAAAGTATGGCTTTTCAAACCGTTTTGGTTAGGCGTTGCATGTAGATGTAGTTCAAATTTGAATTACGGTCATTAAATGGTTAGAAAATCACTTAAATGTCTTTAAAAGGTCAAATGACCCCCCTGAAATTTTCCAAATTTTCACATGACAGTTGTATTAGTGCACGTTAAATGTAGAAACAAAATTTGAAGGTCATAAGAGGAATTTATCTCCCGTTCATCATCAAACATGCATTGTTCCCTCTCGGAACCACGAAACTTCTAGTGGGTTGCTCCGGTTTGTGAGGGGTGTGTGTCCAACTTTCGTCAAACAGGCCAATTTTTTACCACATCATCTTGGTGGCATGACATTAAATCAAGCAAGGTTTCATGTTTTTCTGATCATTTTTATTTTTTTGGAATTAAAATGCCATGGCACTCCAGGCATGTGCCCATTCCTTGAGACCAATATGTTTGAAAATTCCTTCTAATTTACTGCACATGGAATTAACTCGCACACAAGTACTCAAAAATATGATTTTCAAACCGTTTTGGTTAGGCGTTGCATGTAGATGTAGTTAAAATTTGAATTACAATCATTAAATGGTTAGAAAATCACTTAAATGTCTTTAAAAGGTCAAATGACCCCTGAAATTTTCCAAATTTTCACATGATAGTTGTATTAGTGCATGTTAAACATAGAAAAAAATTGAAGGCCATAAGAGGAAGCTATCTCCTATTCGTCATCAAACATGCATTGTTCCCTCTCGGAACCACGAACCTTCTAGTGAGTTACTCCGGTTTGTGAGGGGTGTGTGTCCAAACTTTCGTCAAACATGCCAATTTCTTTACCACATCATCTTGGTGGCATGAAATTACATCAACCAAGGTTTCATGTTTTTCTTATCATTTTTTAATTTTTGGGAATTAAAATGCCATGACACTCCATGCATACGTATGCATATGCCCATGCCTTGAGACCAATATGTTTGAAAATTCCTTCTAATTTACTGCACATGGAATTAACTCGCACACAAGTACACAAATATGATTTTTCAAACCGTTTTGGTTAGGCGTTGCATGTAGATTTAGTTCAAATTTTAATGACGGTCATTAAATGGCTAGAAAATCACTTAAATGTCTTAAAAGGTCAAATGACCCCTAGAATTTTCTAAAATTTCACATTACAGTTGTAGTAGTGCACGTTAGACGTAGAAAAAATTTGAAGGCCGTAAGAGGAAGCTATCTCCCATTCGTTATCAAAAATGCATTCTTCCCTCTCGGAACCACGAGCCTTCTAGTGAGTTTCTCTGGTTTGTGTGGGGTGTGTGTCCAAACTTTCTTCAAACATGCCTATTTTTTCACCACATCATCTTGGTGGCATGACATTACATCAACCAATGTTTCATGTGTTTCTGATTTTTTATTTTTTGGAATTAAAATGCCATGTCACTCCATGCTTAATTGTGTCATAGCCGTTAGACCAATATGTTTGAAAATTCCTTCCAATTTACTAGTACATGTACAGAAAATATGAGTTTTCAAACCATTATGGTTAGCTATTGCATGTACATGTAGCTCAAATTTCAATTACGGTCATTAAATGGCTAGAAAATCACTTAAATGTCTTAAAAGGTCAAATGACCCCTGCAATTTTCCAAAATTTGACATGACAGTTTTATTAGTACTACAAAATTTCTCATTCATTTAAAACACCATCCGTTGCCACTTTACTCCAAATTCGTCTTTCACAGGTAATAAAAAATATCTACAACATCACACAGTTGTTTTCTAGGAACCATTTGCGATGAAAATATCTGGGTCTATTTAAGTCTCCCTCCTTAAGCTTCGTCGGCTCGTCTGCTCCAGTGCCGGCAACCCCCGAATCCACGAATCTTGATCCCCATTCCCGCACCCCCTTCTTGCAAAGATGACGCCGTGGAAACGCTTCGTGAAGGCCCGTACGATGGCCGTGTCCCCCCCGAGCGCCGCCGCCTACGCCGAGAGCACGACTGCCTACGCCGAGAGTGTCGCCGCATCCGCATTGAGCGCGGACGCTTCCACCGAGAGGGCGTCTGCAGCAGCCGACAGGACAGCAGCAGCTGAGACGGCTGCCGCTGCTACTACGACAGTGGCTGCAAACACTGAGAGTGCTCGAGCTGCCGTCCGTGCCGCCGATGTCGCCCTAGTCCGGGTCGAGGCCATCCACGCCAAGATCGAGGATGCACAAGCCAAGATATTCTAGGACACCTCGGACTCCAACATGCAACCCATGTCTGAAAAGATGGCGGTGGCCATGGAGCAGCTGCTTCCTCATGAGGTCGCGGAGCGGGAGCTATAGATGCAGGAGGCGGCAGAGATCAAGGAGCGCCGGGAGGAGGAGTTGCGCGTGGCTGAGGTCGAGGTAGATAAGAGTCTGTTCGTCGAGGAATCAGCGGTGGAGTACCAACGCGACTCTGGCGCAGCCACAACTACGAGTACTACAACCTTGAGGGCGGTGCCGAGGACGAGGACGAGGACGCGGTCGATTTCAGCAGGGGGGACGCGGAGTCCAGCAACAGCGGCATGTCGCTAGGACAAGTCATCAATATCTCATCTCACACCGGCGATGCATAGGCTGGTGCGGCGGCGGATTTGTTAAAATTATGCGTACTTTGGCTTTGTTTCTAATGTTCATCTTTTGTTAGAGCAATGTTTAGGTCAACTGGCTCTGTTTAATTAATAAAATTGCTCGATTCAGTAAGTGTGGTTTGTCTACTGTACGCTCTTTTGTGTGCCCAAATTAGCAAGTGATGTTAAATTGTGCAATGACGTACCCGAGGAAATTTCCACCAAAATTTGAATTAGCAAACTCATCCCATGCGCGTAAAGCAGAAGAATCGTTTGCGATGCACACAATCATTCAAAGTGAATGGTCCGGTGGCACCGCGCGCAAAGTTTCCCTCCACATTTCTAAAATTTTGTCCTACCACCAAAATATCTACCCCGCCCCCTTCCCCCCTTCCCAACCCCTTTCCTCCCGACCACAAGTCACATTTGCCATGTTTCCTCCTTCCTTCCTTCCTAAGCTATAGCCACTTCCTCGCTCTCGCTGTCTCGCATCCTACCGCCGGTGTCGTGGATTTGTCACGGCAGATGTCCTAGTGAAAGGACTTAGTCGTGGAGCCATCGCCACGGGTTTACTTGAAGGGGTTAAAGCGGACACAAAGACACGAGGGTTTTATACTAGTTCGGCCCCTTCGATGAAGGTAAAAGCCTACGTCTAGTTGTGATGGAATTGATATGATCTCGATGGCTAGGGAGCAAACAAGCTTCGCCTAGGCTCGAGTTGTGGTTGTCCCTGAACTGCCGTCGGGTCGTCCCCTTATATACACGGGTGACGCCCATCGGTCCATAGAGTCCCAACCGGTTCATACTCGTATCCCGGTTGGTATCTTTCTATTCCTAACTTACAATACAAGCTACACATCAGGTCGGTTTACGGCTACAGATTCTAAACCGACTATAGGCCTTGGGCCTTCATCTGCTTATACCACTAATGAAATTAACCTGGCCCAAGTAGGCCGGTTTATGCCTAGTGGTAATATCCCCAACATTAGGCCCCAGATTGATTTGAACTGGTTCATGTCAATCCTTCACAAAATCTTGTGTCTTGGACATCTTCTGGAAATTGGTAAACCGCCATGTTGTCATCATTTCTGGTTGCTGTAAACCGGCATGACGTCATCATGAATTTTGTCATTTATGACGCCCTCTTTTAACGGCAGCTCCTGGATCCGCGCGCTTGACTTAACTCTGTTGCCTTTATAAATAAGACCGAAGGGTCATTTCTTTCCTTTCTCCTTCGTCTCTTCTTCTTCTTCTTCCTCACGTCGCCGGCTTTGGAGCTCCGCCACCGCCGTCGACCTCAGCCTCGCCTCAGGCCGCTGCATCAACCTGAACGTACCAGAGTATTGCGGCACCTTCCCGCATCTTCTCCGTTCCCGGTAAGCTTTCTCCTCTTCTTAACCTAGATCCGTTCTTAGGGTTCCGTGTTCGTGCTGTGTTCATCACGCGCTCATATCTGTTCTCTGATCTTGAATGAATCCGTGAACTCTTGCTGTGTTCAGTAGCGATCCCTAAGCATCCGCTTGCAACTTCTCATCTAATCCCATAGATCTCCCGCACATATCCGCTCAATGGTAGACTTCTGTTTCCGCCTCACTCTTTGAAATATTTCCTGTTTTGTGAAACTTGTTTCTGCATACACAATTATCCATAGCTTCAATTGCTTCCGACGCCTAGATCAGGCGGTTTAACTTTACCATAGAAAAAACTGCTAAACCGGTATCTATCATTAGTCCCCTGATTGAACCGCCAGAATCCATTTGACGCCGCATTGTAGAAAACCGGTTTATAGGTATGGCCGCCGGTTTATCGTAGTTAGATTAACACCTTTTTTTATCCGGCATGTCCTTGAACTGGATTACCTATTTCCTGTAGATCTCGTCATGGCAAAACAAGTGTATGAGTGCAACTGGGTTCCCTCTCGCGTCACAGAATCACAGTTGGACGATCTAGTCCTGATCGGCGCTTTGGATAGTAAAGATACGATCTACTGGAGGGTTCCTGGAGATGAATGTCCTCCTACGCCCCAGGAAGGAGAGGTCATGGTCTTCGCAGATCATATGGCCCGGGGCTTCAAACCGCCCGGCTCTAAATTTTATCGGGATGTGTTAGCCAACTTTCAACTCCGTCCACAGGATATTGGCCCCAACTCCGTCACCAATCTATGTCACTTTCAAGTACTTTCTGAGGCATACCTTCAAGAGGAGCCTTCAGTCGAGTTATTTAGAGATCTCTTTCATCTGAACCGCCGTACTGAATTCACTGACGGCCCTAATACCGAACTGGGCGGTATGGCCATTCAGAAAAGGAAAGAAATCACCTATCCCCACGTCAAACTCCATACTCACCCCAAGGAGTGGAACGCAACTTGGTTTTATTGCAAGGATACCTCCCCTGACAATGAAAATCCCTTGCCTGGCTTCCGTCCGGAACGGCTCAGCAACACTCACCCTTTTCCACAAAGGCTAAGCGCCAAGGAGAGAATTAAATATGCTCCTCAACTGTCCAAGCTCCGGGCCTTCATGGCCAATGGTTTAACAGGAATAGACCTTGCACGCTGCTGGATATCATGGAGCATTTTGCCTCTAAGCCGGCGCCCCAATTTGATGTGCAAGTATACTGATAGTGTCGATGACCCACTCCGACACACTAAAATCCAACTCCCTGATGACGAAGTCACAGAATCTGTGAAAAAGATGCTGAATGAACCGGAGCACCTCTGTGCTCAAACCGGTCTGCCTCCTTACTGCACCACCAACAAACCGCCAGCGGTAATATTTTAATTGCTCTATTGTTGAACCGGTTACTGTTTTATATGTTTAACATTTAATTACTGCTGATCCAGGGCGATAATCCGTTTTGGAGCAAGAAACTTCCTCAAGACAAAACGGAGAAGGCAGGACGGCCAACCCGGCCCAAGACCAAGGTTATCAAGAAACCAGCTCATAAGAGAAAAACCACCGCTTCATCTGACCCAGCCATTGATGATGATGTGGGTAATCCGGATCTTGAGGTAGAACTTGATTCACTTGGCTTGCTTTTTACACGCCTTATTGATGATAATGCTTGTCAGGATGACGCTGAAGCCAGCAATGCGGGTTTCGTTGAGGTAACCATTCTCTCTTCCGATTCAGAAATCTTGCCTTTGCCAAAATTTCGCCGGGCAAACCGGAAAGTTAAATTTTCTCATCCTCTTGCTTATCTGGATTCCCAATTTCTTATGAAGACCCAGCAACACGAAGCTCGCCGCACAACCCGGCACAGTGGCCAGGTAGTTACCTCTGCCGGTTTACCAAACAGTCCGGTTCGAAAACGCCGCTCCGAGGTCTCCGACCTTTTTATTGATTTAAATCGTAAAGCGGGTTTCTTCCGTCAACCTCTTAATCCATCCGACTCCGATTATCAGGTCACTTCTCATTCATCGTCTGGTGAATCGTCAGCCACTCAGCTACCACCTTTGAAAACAGTTGCTGGGTAAGTTAAACTGAACATATGCTTCCAGTATACCGCATAATGGCTTATGCTTTTCCTTGACTTTTTGTTTTTCTTTCAGGGCTAAACCGAAACCAAGCAAGAAGGCCCGCCTGGATAAAGCGGCTGAAGAAGATGTAGCCCCAGAACATGACCAAGCGCCGGATCGTGAAATGTTTACTTCTGAAGATATCCCCAATGATCCTCCTTTGCAAGACGACGTTATTCCCGAAGAAGGGCTTGTTAATACTCCAGCCTCTGCCGATCCGCCTGCCAGCTCCATCCAGATTGAGAAATCCCACACTCCTGCTGACCAAACGGCCGCACCAACACAAACTGGCGAGTCCAAAGATGATGATGTTGTGATTACCGGTGTGGGCCGCTCTGAACCCGGGAATCCTGTCACCCTTACCAAGCATACCATCAAAGAGGATTTTTCCGCTTTGAACAAAGGAAAATGGGATGTTGAACTAGAGACATATGCTGCTCTGAGTGCCCAAGATCTTCACTCCGGCTATTTAAACCGGCTTTACACTAGCCGTGACTGTGAAGCTGGCCTGGTCAAAATGATGAGGGATAAATTTGAGGTAACTTACTTTTTTCCTTGCTGCCATTACCTCCATCCTTCTAGCCCCCAAGGGCCGGTTTGTAACGTTGGTCAAACCGGGACTTGATCCTGAACATTCTTGAAACCGATCGGTATAGCCCGCAAGAACCGGTCTAACTTAGCATAAGTAAACCGGGGCTCCAATAGAGAACTGTCCTTAGAACATAACTTGATCAAATAGCCATTAGCCCCCAAGTGCCAAGTTGAATACTTGTATTGAGCTTGGGACTTTGTGATCGAGTAATATATAAAAATTGAAGGTGCATTAGCCCCCAAGTGTCAGGCATATAACTTTGTTATGTGGTTGATACTTCAACTCCTTGGATCGCCTGTGCAAAGCTTAAACGCTGTCTGTGTGCAGGCTGAGGTGAAAATCAAGGAGGACCGAGTTGCCGATTTGCAGGAGGCCTTGAAAACCCAGCAGGCTGAAACAGATAAGGCAAAGCAAGAATTAACCAGCGCTTTGAGCACTGCTGAACGGCTGAAAGAAGGCTTCAAGAAAGAGCGGGCTGACTGGGCCACTGAGAAGGCCGGTTTAACCAAAAGAGCGGAAAATGCTGAAGCTGCCCTTAAACCGGTGGTGGATGAACTGACGGCCGTACAGCGGCAAATACACTCCATGACTGCTGCAATCTTTGGTAAGCTCCTTGTAACTTCTGTGATAATTTGAACCTGCTGTAGCGTAAATCCGGTTTGAGACCATTCCGATCTTGTTGTAGGCACACGTATTGGGCACTTAGGAAATGATGTGCGGAAGAAATTGAAAGCTGCCTACACCTTGGTGGAACAATTATATACCGGAGCCCAACGGATCATCACCACAGCTTCTCACAACAACCCGGCACCCTCTTTAATCCAGGACACTCTTAGCAAGTTGTCAATGCTTCCAGCCCGGATTGAGGAGCTGAAAAAATCCGCTGCCCGAACCGGAGCCATCAATGCCTTAATCCGGGCAAAGGCATGGGTACCAGATTTTGATCCTGTGGAAGCAGCTCAAGGCTATCCCAGCCTGAAAGAAGATGGCTCTGAATTCAACGAAGAGGATTTAAGGGCAATAAACTGTGCAGTGCGCCCTCTGGCTTGCCAGCTAGCTGAAGAGGCAGATTTGACGCATTATAACAAGCAAAACAAGCGAGTGCCTGCCCCAACTGTTGAAGTGGAGAATCTGATCCCTCCAATCCGTAAGCACACTTATGCCCCTGATATTGAACCGTCTTCCCTGATCCATGAAGAGGCTGTTTTCCAAGCTTTAATGGGAATCGACTGGACCACTGTTGATTTCCAGCCAATGGGTAGAGACGAGGAAGCTGAAGCGGCGGAGGATGAGGAGCAGGCTTGAACCAGAAAACTAGTTTGGAAAGCTGTTTGTAACATCTTCCGAAAAGAACAATGATCTTATTTGGGTACCGTGCTGCCCTGTAATAGGATAGTTAATGCTTCTAACTGGAATATGCCTTCGTGCATAAGTACTGAAGCTTTCGTTTGAAGAACTCCAATTCATATTTCCTGCAATCAGAAAAATTTGAACTTCGGTGGCGGTTATACCGCCAGCCGGTTTATGATCCTGATATGTGTATCAGTAATATAACAAATATATGATACATAAATACCTGCCATGTTTGGGTATGAAGCTGGCTTAGCCAAGCCTGAAGCGGCGGTTTTATAAACCATTACCGTCGAAAGAAAAAAGGTGGGAGAAAATAGCTCCCGTATAAATCGTACTGAATCAATACGAGCCCCCTTGTTACTCCATGATGTTAACAGGAAAAAGGTAAACCGGGCATACTCCTCCGGATTAAAGGGGAATCAAACCCATCGGCTGAATCGGAAAAAAGGTGTTTGTCGACATAAAAGAAATCCGACAAAAACAAAGAAAAAACAAACCATGAAAATAACATGGAAGCAAAGGCAATGATAAAAAACCATTTGCAAAAATATGCTATACTGAGCTGATCAGATGGTATTACCATGGTCGGACAGGATCAAGGCCCCCAATAGGAGTGACAATGATTCAAGTCAGCCAGGTCCCCAAATGATTCGTGGCATATATGCCAGATCAAGAGGCGTGGCAATGGTTCGGGTTCGACCATGCCCCCAAGTGATTTTGTGGCCTTAGGCCGACCAAGAGGCGTGACTGGTTCAGACTTGACCATGTCCCCAAATGATCTGGTGGCTGTCGCCTATCAAAGGGTGTTCGTTGGTTCGGACACGACCAAGGCCCCCAGTGATATATAAAAAACAAATGTCAAGGGGTAAACCGGAGGCCGCTTTAAACAGAACCACTCCGTGTAACCTCGCATGATGAGAAAGACAGAGACCCCGCTTTAGCTGAGGCTCCGGTTTGATATATCAAAGATAATATATACATTGTCATGATATGTACATAGATAGAGCCGATGGCTCAAGTATAGTAAGGCCGAAGATGAGCTATATTCCACGGCCTGTTGGTCTCCTCCTCTGATGTACGTGAGTCTTGATGCCCTCGAATATCAATCAGATAGTACGACCCGTTGTGCAAATTCTTGCTGACCACGAAAGGTCCCTCCCAAGGTGGGGATAACTTGTGCATATCCGTTTGATCTTGGATGAGTCGAAGCACCAAATCTCCTTCTTGAAAAGTTCTGGTTCTAACCCGGCGACTGTGATAGCGACGAAGATCTTGCTGGTAAATCGCCGAACGGGCAGCCGCTATATCACGCTCCTCGTCCAATAGGTCCAAAGCGTCTTGCCGTGCTGTCTCATTGTCTGCTTCAACATAAGCTGCCACACGAGGCGAATCGTGCCGGATGTCACTAGGGAGAACTGCCTCTGCTCCATAGACCATGAAAAATGGCGTGTATCCTGTGGACCGGTTTGGCGTAGTATTGATACTCCATAATACAGATGGTAGCTCTTCAACCCAACATCCTGGTGTTCTTTGCAATGGGACCATAAGCCGGGGTTTGATGCCTCGCAAGATTTCCTGATTAGCTCGTTCTGCCTGTCCATTGGACTGGGGGTGTGCCACTGACGACACGTCAAGTCGGATGTGCTCACGTTCACAGAACTCCTTCATAGCGCCCTTGGATAAATTGGTACCATTGTCAGTAATGATACTGTGTGGAAAACCAAACCGGAAAATCACCTTCTTGATGAACTGCACCGCTGTTGCTGCATCACACTTGCTGACAGGCTCCGCTTCAACCCACTTGGTAAATTTGTCAACTGCCACCAAAAGGTGGGTTTTCTTATCCTTGGATCTTTTAAAAGGCCCAACCATATCCAGCCCCCAAGTTGCAAACGGCCATGTTATTGGGATCATCCTCAATTCTTGAGCCGGCACATGAGCACGCCTTGAAAATTTCTGACATCCATCACACCGTTTAACCAAGTCCTCCGCGTCAGCATGCGCTGTCAACCAGTAGAACCCGTGACGAAACGCCTTTGCCACCAGAGACTTTGAACCGGCGTGGTGTCCACAATCCCCTTCATGGATTTCTCTTAAGATTTCACAGCCTTCCTCAGGAGAAACACAACGTTGAAACGCCCCTGATACACTGCAATGATGTAATTCACCATTGACAATCGTCATAGACTTGGATCGCCGGACTATCTGCCTGGCCAGAATCTCATCCTCTGGTAACTCCCCCCGGTTCATGTACGCAAGATAAGGAACTGTCCAATCCGGAATAACATGCAGGGCTGCCACCAATTGAGCCTCCGGATCAGGGATAGCCAAATCCACCTCACCTGGGAGCTTGACTGACGGGTTGTGCAACACGTCCAAAAAGACGTTAGGCGGGACCGGTTTACGCTGAGAGCCCAACCGGCTTAAAGCATCCGCCGCTTCATTCTTCCGACGGTCCACATGATCCACTTGATAACCCTTGAAACAACCTGCAATATTATCCACTTCCCGACGATATGCAGCCATGAGCGGGTCCTTAGAATCCCAAGTGCCAGACACCTGTTGAGCCACTAGGTCCGAGTCACCAAAGCACTTAACCCGGCTTAAATTCATCTCTTTAGCCATCCGGAGACCATGGAGCAAGGCTTCGTACTCAGCTGCATTATTAGTACAAGGGAACATTAAGCGGAGAACATAACAAAACTTATCACCTCGTGGGGAAGTTAATACGACTCCAGCCCCCGAGCCTTCCAATTGCCTGGATCCGTCAAAATGAATAGTCCAATATGTGTGATCCGGCTTCTCCTCTGGTGCTTGTAACTCCGTCCAGTCATTGATGAAATCAACAAGTGCTTGAGACTTCACTGCCGTCCGAGGCACGTACTTCAGTCCGTGTGGCCCAAGCTCTATAGCCCACTTGGCAATCCGGCCAGTCGCCTCCCGGTTCTGTATAATATCACCCAAGGGAGCTGAACTGACCACTGTGATGGGGTGCCCTTGAAAATACTGCTTCAACTTCCGACTGGCCATAAAAACACCATAGACCAGCTTCTGCCAATGCGGATACCTTTGCTTGGATTCAATAAGCACCTCGCTGATATAATAAACCGGCCGCTGAACCGGATATTCCTTGCCTGCCTCTTTGCGTTCCACCACAATAGCCACGCTAACTGCCCGAGCATTGGCCGCTACGTATAATAATAGTGGCTCCTTGTCGACCGGAGCTGCAAGAACAGGCGGATTGGCTAACTGCCGCTTCAGGTCCTCAAATGCTTCATCAGCAGCCGGACTCCAAATGAAATGGTCTGTCTTCCTCAGCATTTGGTACAAAGGAATGGCCTTCTCTCCGAGGCGGCTGATAAACCGGCTTAGTGCAGCGATCCGGCCCGCCAAACGCTGAACATCGTTGATACATTTTGGTTTAGCTAGGGATGTAATAGCCGTAATCTTCTCCGGGTTAGCCTCGATTCCTCTGTTAGACACCAGGAAACCCAGTAACTTGCCTGCCGGAACACCAAAGACACACTTGGCCGGATTAAGCATCATCTTGTAAACTCGCAAGTTGTCAAAGGTCTCCTTCAAATCATCCACCAGCGTCTCCTTCTGTCTTGACTTCACTACAATATCATCCACATAGGCGTGCACATTGCGGCCGATCTGTTTATGCAGGCAATTCTGTATACACCGTTGATAGGTGGCTTGGGCACTCTTGAGCCCGAAGGGCATAGATACATAGCAGAAGGCTCCAAAGGGAGTAATAAATGCTGTTTTCTCCTGGTCCTTAACCGCCATCTTGATCTGATGATATCCAGAGTATGCATCCAAAAAACTCAAACGCTCACAACCCGCCGTGGCATCAATGATCTGGTCAATACGGGGGAGGGCAAAAGGATCTGCCGGACAGGCTTTGTTAAGATCTGTGTAATCCACACACATACGCCAAGTGCCGTTTTTCTTAAGAACCAGCACCGGATTAGCAAGCCACTCTGGATGGAACACCTCAATAATAAAACCAGCTGCTAAAAGCCTGGCCACTTCCTCTCCAATGGCTTTGCGTCTTTCTTCGTTAAACCGGCGGAGGAACTGTTTCACCGGTTTATACTTAGGATCCACATTAAGAGTGTGCTCAGCGAGTTCCCTCGGTACACCTGGCATGTCAGACGGCTTCCATGCAAAAATGTCCCGATTCTCACGGATGAACTCGATGAGCGCGCTTTCCTATTTGGGATCCAGGTTGGCACTGATAGTGAACTGCTTGGACGAATCGCCGGGCACGAAGTCAACAAGCTTGGTCTCAGCTGCCGATTTGAACTTCAGATCTGAATCATGCTCTGTAGTTGGCTTCTTTAAAGGGGTCATATCCGCCGGATCAACATTGTCCTTATAATACTTCAACTCCTCCGTGGCACAGACTGACTCTGCATAAGCCGCATCACCTTCCTCACATTCCAAAGCGACCCTACGGCTCCCATGAACCGTTATGGTCCCCTTGTAACCCGGCATCTTGAGCTGCAAGTAGATATAACAAGGCCGCGCCATGAACTTGGCGTAAGCCGGCCGGCCAAACAAGGCGTGATACGGGCTCCGGATCTTCACCACCTCAAATGTTAGTTTTTCCGACCGGGAGTCGTGCTCGTCCCCAAAGGCCACATCCAGGGCTATCTTACCAACAGGATATGCAGATTTGCCAGGCACCACACCATGGAACACCGTATTCGACGGTCTGAGATCTTTGTCTGTTAAACCCATGCGGCGGAATGTCTCATAGTACAATATGTTAATACTGCTTCCTCCATCCATGAGTACCTTGGTGAATTTATAACCCCCCACCTGAGGGTCTACCACTAATGCTAGCTGGCCCGGATTATCAACCCGGGGCGGGTGATCCTCTCTGCTCCACACGATAGGCTGCTCCGACCAGCGCAAGTAACGTGGTAAGGCCGGTTCAACAGAATTCACCGCTCGCCTGTGGAGTTTTCGGTCGCGTTTATCCAAACTAGTTGTGAAAACATGATACTGCCCATTGTTCAACTGTTTTGGCTGGCTCTGATAACCCGACTGCTGCTGCTGCTGCTGGCTGTTCTGATTATTCTGGTGATTGTGACCGCCCTGATTGCGACCTGAACCGGAAGCTCCATCGTGATCCGGCCCGTGGAAACCGGATCCTGAACCGCCACCTGATCCGTGATCATACCGGAAAGCATTAGAGTTTTTGAACTCCTGCATGATATAACAATCTTTCCAAAGATGGTTAGCCGGCGCCTCCTTCGTCCCGTGCTTCGGGCAAGGCTGATTCAACAAATAGTTCAAACGGCTTGCGTTAGGATTGGGAGCCCCATTACGATTTGCCGCTTTACCTCTGCGCCGCTGCCCCCTGTCCTGTGCATTAGTGTTGGCCACAAAGTCCACGCTGCCATCCGCCTTGCGCTTGCCTCCGTTTCCATGACCCGCTAGTTTGTACTGCTGCTGTTTGGAGTTGCTATTCTTCTTTCCCTTCCCTGCTTCATCATCATTAGGCTCGGGATCCTTGGTACTGTCCGAATCGGCATACTTCACTAAAGCGGCCATGAGGGTTCCCATGTCATTACAGAACCGCTTCATGCGTCCCAACTTCAATTTTAGAGGCTCAAACCGGCAGTTGCCTTCCAGAGTTAAGATCGCAGAGTCAGCATTAATCCTGTCAGACGAGTGCAAAATTTCCGAAACGCGGCGCACCCAACGGGTCGTTGATTCTCCTTCCTCCTGGACACAAGCCGCCAGGTCTACTATGGACTTGGGCTGCTTACATGTATCCTTAAAATTCTGTATAAACCGGGCCCGCAACTGGGCCCATGAGCTGATAGAATTGGGTGGTAGGCTCTTTAACCAAGTACGAGCCGTGCCCTCAAGCATCATGGTGAAGTATTTTGCACATGCGGCCTCATCCACGTCCAGCATTTCCATGGCCATCTCATAACTCTCTACCCATGCTTCAGGGGGTAAATCAGCGGTGTAATTCGGCACCTTGCGTGGACCCTTGAAATCTTTGGGCAGGCGCACATTACGTAAAGCAGGGATCAAGCAAGGCACTCCCAAAGCGGATGTGACTCCTAGTCCGGCGAAGGTGGTAGAACGAACCGGCGTAAGTTGACCCGCATTATCCTGGGCTGCTAACTCGGCCTCCCTTTGTGCTCGGGCCCGGTCCACCACATCCTGCGCATCGCGGACACCGCCTGCCGGGCTATCGCCACAGGCTGCTTCACGGCCTCGCGCATTGCTCGATACGGCGGGTTCATTCAAGCGCCTGCTATAACTCCGGCTTGGACGGGGTGTAGAGTGGATCCGATCACGGCTGTATGAATATGCTTCCTGCTGAATCAGCGCAGTCCGGAGAAGCTCCTTAACCCGGCGCGTCTCTATCGCTTGCGGAGAATCCCCTTCGACTGGGATGGCCTCTAACCGTGCAGCGGCCGCAACAAGGTTGTCCATAGGATTCGAATAATGACCCGGGGGCGTCTGGACCGGCGGAGGAACCACAATGTTTTGGTGAGGAGGTTCCATCAGGCGAGGTTGGACCGTCGCCCCTGGTCCTGGTGCCTCAATCCGGTTTGTCTCCGGGTACTGCGGCGGATTACTGGGTCCAGCTCCTGGAGTGTGAAAGAGATTTCGGGGGTCAAACCCTAACGGCAGGCGTGATCTGTGCTTCCGCTTCAAAACCTCCTGTGATGCGTTCTGGTCAAGCATGAGTTTATAGGCCTGGGCGTCCAAAGCGGCCCGCTCTGCAGCCATCCGGTCTTTTTCTGCTGCCAGATCCGCTTTGGCTTGCACGATCTGCTCTCTCACCTTCGCAATTTCTGCATTATGGGCCTCCTGATCCGCCGGATTGTCCTCTGCCATAAGCGCGGCTAGTGCATCAAACAGCTCAGATAGAACTTGAACCGGCGGGCGCATAAGGCCTCCTGACCCTGCTGCTGCTGCCGCTGCTGATCCGGAGAGCATTGCTGCGGCGGTCGAAGAGTGATTCGCCGCCTGTGTGCCGGCCATGAATATTCCAACCCGGTTGACCTGGCCCGGGGGGTCCGGAATACTGTCGCCATCGGAACAGCCCCTAATCTGGTCGTCTTGCAACTGGTACAGCGATTCGGTCTCTCCGGTCGAGGACTCGTCATCGGAATAGACGACGGTCTCGCTACCGTGTTCTGATTCGTCCTCACGCTCTCCTTCGTGGACGACTCCAACGAAGACACGCTTCACGGCCGGTTTAGCCCAGGTAGATCTCGCACGCTGAGCCGTCTCGATGAGGTTGGTGCAGATGTCCGGCTCAGGCCCAGGCTCACCGATTTTGCCAATGAAAACGTGTATGCCACCAAAGGGGACCCGGTACCCGTACTCGATCGAATCGGCCTCGGGACCCCATCCTGCGTCGTCGATGTAGATCCTGCCCCGACGACTCTTGGTCATCCGGCCCACAACATAGCCTTCGAGTCCCTTGAGCTTGCCCTCCAAGATCGTCAAACCATCGTGCGATAGCCCCACGGTGGGCGCCAACTGTCGTGGATTTGTCACGGCAGATGTCCTAGTGAAAGGACTTAGTCGTGGAGCCATCGCCACGGGTTTACTTGAAGGGGTTAAAGCGGACACAAAGACACGAGGGTTTTATACTAGTTCGGCCCCTTCGATGAAGGTAAAAGCCTACGTCTAGTTGTGATGGAATTGATATGATCTCGATGGCTAGGGAGCAAACAAGCTTCGCCTAGGCTCGAGTTGTGGTTGTCCCTGAACCGCCGCCGGGTCGTCCCCTTATATACACCGGTGACGCCCGTCGGTCCATAGAGTCCCAACTGGTTCATACTCGTATCCCGGTTGGTATCTTTCTATTCCTAACTTACAATACAAGCTACACATCAGGTCGGTTTACGGCTACAGATTCTAAACCGACTATAGGCCTGGGGCCTTCATCTGCTTATAACACTAATGAAATTAACCCGGCCCAAGTAGGCCGGTTTATGCCTAGTGGTAATATCCCCAATAGCCGGAGTCGCCATGGTATTCCTCAAAGACCTCTCCAGCGGTTCCTCCTCCGGCGACGACTCCTTCACCACCCGGGTATGCCTCTTTTTCTCTCTCGGGCTATGACTTGGAATGAAGGATTTTTACCGGACGGTCGATTTGAGTCATTTCTTCCTCTTGTAGATCCCTAGGACCATAAGTGGCAACGAATTGAGCGGGGTGGCTGAAGATCTATCTGCTTGTTGTCACCATCAATCTCCATGCATGAAGCTAGTTGTGTTTGAATCTATGGACAGTGGGAGGAAGTTTCTGGCATGTGCAGGGAAGGTTAGACCCTCTTTCGTTGTTACAAATCATTTGTTAGATGTAATTCAGACACTGTCACGGTCCCAACCCATTCATACCACATCTTCAACCAAACACATCCTAAGACAGTGTCACAGTTTGTACCTAGTATCTTAAACTGTTGCCATCTCATCAGTGGTGCCATTAGAAAATTATTTGGCACCACTTCAGCAGTTTGTGCAGCCAACTTTGGTCCACACATCCGAGCAGCCAAGCAGTAAAATACTAAATCTTTATGGCACGAAGGAACTAGGCATCGGAGCAACTACGTGCTCCGGAGTCCGGGTCCTTGATTGTTTTTTCCACTGCATCGGCTCGCCAGTGCAGGGCACCGGTGCGAGATGTAGCAACCGTTGTCTTTACCCCAGTTTTGGCATACATAGTGGACAGCCTTAGTGCTATTAGTTCTATGTTACTAAATTTGTGCATGTACACACCTGTTAGTATCAATTTGCTGTCATCCAAACACTATCGCTATGTTGTTGCAGTTATATTTAACTTCCTCATAAAATTTTCAATTTGTTATTTATTGTACATGAGTATGAACTTGTAGCGTCGTTGTAGTTAATTATAGCTTCTGATGTTCCAGAATTTGGTTGTTGTCTCAGTAGCAATTAATTTGTTTGCACATTGATCTTTTTGAGAAGATATGTCATAATTAACATGTTTCTTCAGTTTTCAAAATAAGCATTGGTGATTTTCTATGTTGCTATAAACCCATTTCCCCTACAATTGTTACTGATCTAGTTTTAAATATTATAGGATGAACAGAAGTGTTCTTACTTGGAGTGGGTTGATCAAGAGTGGCCACAATCTTTGAAGATGTGCCTAGCGAAGCTCTGGAGCATGTATGAGCAAGAGAACAGACGTAGGCTTAGAGAAACTGTTGTCAATGCTGAAGAAAATTTGAAGATGCAGGATAAAAAGTTGAAGGTGGAGAATGAGCTCAGATTTTTTAAATCAGACTTTGCTAAGATGGTGTTGGCGAAGGAGGAGGCACTTTCCCAGTTGGCCCGTGCAAAACAGGTTCTTACTAAACTGAAATCAGAGGTGGATAAGACGAGCTTGGATAATCTCGATTAGGGAAATGAATATATTGTTCTTATGAAGTTGAACTAGCTATATGTTGCACTGTGATGTTTTCATGTAGCTATCGTACTGTGATGTTATAATATATTTATGTGCCTGATATGATATTGGCAAACAGCTGTTCGATATGAAATGTGAATTTGCGTAATACTAGAATTATTAATTTTAAACTAATAAACCTGCTAAATGTGTCATGGACCTTTGCAAACGGTTCTAGCAGTAAAAGCGCTTGCGATGGATAGCCCAATGCCACATAGTTTTGTTCATCAAATCGTGTGTGATATAGTTGATAAAAGCAAAGAGATAACCAAGGCAGACCATGTGTGACAGTTACACCTTTCACACACAAGCCTACATATAAAACGGTGCGGGATGTACGTACAAACGGAAACGTTTTCCCTGGATTGACTGTGTGGGATGTACATAAGAACATAAACGTATTCCTTAGATTGACCGTGTGTGATGTACATACCTACGGAAATGATTTTCTAGGATTCACCGTGTGGGATGTACATACCTATGGAAATGTTTTTCTCGGATTACCGTGTGGGATGTACATACCTACGGAAATGATTGGGTTTTGATGCCTTGCCCGATAGCACGCGACCCCAGCCTATGTCCGAGGAGGGCCTATCCCCGACGATTTCTGGGTCATGTGGGAAGGACCCCCCTATCACCCACACTCACTTGGCTATGGTTCCAAATGCCATCGCAGAAAGGGGTTAAAAACCGTTTGTATAGCACCGACGTGCACCAGTGTATCTTGCAATGGGAAGAAGTGCTTTGTAGTGGGTTCAAACTTACGGTCTTGATCCCAGTGACAGAAGGGGAACCGACACGTATGTATCGTTGCTACTAAGGATAAAATGATGGGGTCTATCTCTACATAGATAGATCTTGTCTACATCATGTCATCGTTCTTATTGCATTACTCTGTTTCTCCATGAATTTAATACACTAGATGCATGCTAGATAGTGGTCGATGTGTGGAGTAATAGTAGTAGATGCATGCAGGAGTCGGTCTACTAATCTTGGGCGTGATGCCTATATAATGATCGTTGCCTGGATATCATCATGATTATTTGAAGTTCTATCAATTGCCCAACAGTAATTTATTTACCCATCGTTTGCTATTTTTCTCGAGAGAAGCCACTAGTGAAACCTAAGGCCCCGGGTCTATTTCTCATATTATTGGCCTTTGCGATCTACTTTTATTTGCTTTTATTTTCAGATCTATTAGACCAAAAATACAAAAATACCTTGCTGCGTTTTATTCTTATTTATTTTATTTGGCATCCGATCTATCAATCTACTACAATTTATTTCACGTCCATTTGCCTATCTTAAAGCGCCGCTACCCGGAAGGGATTGACAACCCCTTTTACACGTTGGGTTGCGAGTATTTGTTATTTGTGTGAAGGGGCTGTTTATGTTGTGTTGCTTGGTTCTCCTACTGGTTCGATAACCTTGGTTTCATCACTCAGGGAAATAGCTACTGTCATTGTGCTGCATCATCCCTTCCTCTTTGGGGAAATACCGACGTAGCTTCAAGCCGCATCAATAGGCTTTGAGGTATGTGACGTAATGCTCTAAAAAACTTTTCCTATAGAGGAATATACCTGTGCACAGACAATAGCCCCTGAGGCTCTGTCCGGTTTTAAAAGAAACCAGACAGAGGATCCACATAGTATTCGGGAGAGCTAACATGCTCCTTCATTATTGTAACAGGCTTCCCTGTTGGCGGCAACCGCCCAGGCCACAGAAGTTTCCGAACTTAATCGAAAGCTTCAGGTGGCTGATGAAGAGATCAACCATGTTAACAAGCGGTTCGACGAGACACAAGGTATGCGTATAATGTTAATAACTTAGTTGTATATCAGAAGTGATATGTGAGTTTAGAGGTTAACTCTTTGAATGCTTTGATTATGATCGCAGCTAGCACAGCCGAGGTCGAGTGTAACACCCCGGATGTAATTTACCTTATCTCTACTCCAACTCTTGCCATTTCCGGCACTAAGTTATTTCATTTTTTCGTTGTCGGGTTTTGTCTCTGTGTGTTGTTGTCTTTGTCATGCATCTCATATCATGTCATCATGTGCATTGCATTTGCATACGTGTTCACCTCATGCATCCGAGCATTTTCCCCGTTGTCTGTTTTGCATTCCGGCACTCCTATGTCACTCGGTGCCCCTTTCTACCTCTATTCGTGTGTGGGGGTTAAACGTTTTCAGATTGGACCGAGACTTGCCATGCGGCCTTGCTTTACTACCCGTAGACCGCCTGTCAAGTTTCGTACCATTTGGACTTCGTTTGATACTCCAACGGTTAACCGAGGGACCGAAAAGGCCTCGTGTGTGTTGCAGCCCAACACCCTTCCAATTTGGCACAAAACCCACCAAAAACCCCTCCATCATCTAGAGCGTTCGATCACGATCGCGTGGCCAAAAACCGCACCTCGTTTGGACCTCCATAGCTCCCTCTACGCCTATATATAGACCCCTCATTCCAAATCCCGGGTCTCTTCTTCCCCAAACCCTAAAAATCCGCTCCGCCGCCGGCCGGACATGTCCGTCGTCCGCCGGACATGTCTGTCGTCCGCCGGACGAACCGCGCCGCCGCCCCGCACCAATAGGAGGGCGCCACGCGTCCCCGCCGATCCTCTCTCTCTTCCGGCCGGGAGAGCCCGGATCGTGCCCTCCCGGCCCGCGCGCTGCCGCCGCCCGGTTCCTCCGTCCGCGCCGCCCACCGGCATTCATAGCCGCCACACCTGACCCTCGCCGCGCCGCCATCTTCGCCCTGCACACCGACCGCCGACCATCGCCGCCCGGCCGCACCTCACCGCCCCTCCGCGGCAACCTCACCGCCTGGCGCCGGCGAGCTCCTCTGGCTTCCCCCGAAGGTCCGGCCACCGTCTTCTCCGTCCCCGTCAAGTCCAGCGACGATTCCGGCGAACAGGTCCCGGTGAACCTCGTTTTCCGCGCCCCTGCTACAGTAACTCCGGCCGGATCTCAGATCTGGAAATATCCCGCGGTTGACTTTTGCCCCGAAACCCTAATTTTCTTGCTATCTTTTCATGCCATAACTCCGCATCTGTAGCTCTGATTCGTGCGTGTAGCATATCAAAATATTCATCTCGACGAGTACATCATTTTATCTCATTGTATCATTTTCATTTGAGCTCATCTTGATGCCCGAAATGCTGTTGGAAGAGGGCTATGTGATTATTTTGTCAGATCTGTTTCAGCAAATGGCATTTTGTCATTTTTTTCATGATTAATGTGTGCATGCTATGATCCTGAGCTCTACATGTGTTTAGTTATATGCCATGTCATCTTTACAGGGGTGCTTGCCATGTATTTTTGTGATATTTGTGGTGACTAGCACAAGCTTGCAAAGTAGCGTAATCGTTGATGCTGATTTCAGGGACTTAGAATTTCACTAAGTCCTTGTCCTGTTTTGTTGTTATGCCATATGTTCATGTTGTTTCCTAGTGATCCGTGCCTCTTTTGAGGATGATCAGTAAGGATGTTTTGTTAATATTGTGGTGGTCTATCCATCCATGTCCTTGTTTGCATTTATGGAGCAACCTAGCTTGAGTCAGTCGAGCTCTACTTTTGCTATAAAATGATCCTGGCAGATTGTTGGTATGTTTAGCGATTTTGCTGAGGATGTCGTTGTTGATCCGTGCATGCTATGATGTTGTGCTTGCCATGTCTAGCTTCTATGCCATGTATTCTTCATGGGTGTATGCTTGGTTTGTCATGCCATGCTCTGTAGTGAGAGCATCGAGCTCGTAAACATGCCTACTCGTTAACTGTTTTGCATGCTCCAGTTTTTCACTAAGTCTAAATCTGTTTATGTTTTTGCCATGTTCACATGCTTTCAATTGTATTTTCTGATCCCTTTTGGCTCAAGGTCACTAAGGGAATTTTGTTAAGTGCTTTGAGTATCTTCGTGCCATGCCTTGCTTTGCCATGTTAAGTTCCTGTAGCATGTAGTTTTCATGCTCTAAAGTTTGCTTCCTGATGATAAATTCTAGACTTGTGTTAATTTCACTAAGTCTGAAACCTGTTATCATTTGCACTTTTGTCATGCTTGTTTGAACCTGTTAATGGATGTTTTAGCCGTAGCTCAGTGTTCATCTTTTGCCAAGCATCATGAGTGGATCCCTTCCATGTATTTTGTTGTCATGTTTGAGTGTTGTAGCATAATTATCTTGATGCATTTAGTTGGTCACTTGCTGATTATCGCAGACCGGTGCCATATTTGTTTTGCTTGCCTTTTACAAACCGTGCATCCGATTTCGGTGATCTTTATATCGATTTCAATCGAAAT
This sequence comes from Triticum aestivum, assembly GCF_018294505.1. Taxonomy (NCBI): domain Eukaryota; kingdom Viridiplantae; phylum Streptophyta; class Magnoliopsida; order Poales; family Poaceae; genus Triticum; species Triticum aestivum. The sequence continues at coordinate 235,205,259 of NC_057794.1, read as the reverse complement.
CATCTCACCTTTCCACTGGCACTCTTGGATTTCCAAGTTGAGGCCAGGTTCAATCATTCCTCTCCAAATCATGCATATGCATCACATATCGCATCCCGCATATCATACCATGTTTGCATCATGTTGTTTGATCATTGCACGTGGTTGATTGTGTTCCTTTTGTTTGTTATTCTTGCTTGGGTAGAGACGAGTTTGTGAACGAGGAGCCCGTTGAGTTTGCTTACGAGGATCAAGGCAACTCTAAAAACTTTGCAGGCAAGATGACCATACCCTCGAAATCACTTCTATCTTTGCTTGCTAGATGCTCGCTCTTTTGCTATGCCTATGCTATGATACCTACCACTTGCTTATCATGCCTCCCAAATTGCCATGTCAAACCTCTAACCCTCCATGTCCTAGCAAACCGGTGTTTGGCTATGTTACCGCTTTGCTCAGCCCCTCTTATAGCGTTTCTAGTTGCAGGTGAAGATTGGAGATCGTTCCTTGTTGGAACATTGTTTATTGTTGGGATATCACCATATTATCTTGTTTATCTTAATGCACCTATATACTTGGTAAAGGGTGGAAGGCTCGGCCTTTTGCCTAGTGTTTTGTTCCACTCTTGCCGCCCTAGTTTCCGTCATATCGGTGTTATGTTCCCGGATTTTGCATTCCTTACACGGTTGGGTTATAATGGGAACCCCTTGACAATTTGCCTTGAATAAAAATCCTCCAGCAATGCCCAACCTTGGTTTTACCATTTTCCACCCAGCCTCTTTTTCCCTTGGGTTTCCGGAGCCCAAGGGTCATCTTTATTTAAACCCCCATGGGCCAGTGCTCCTCTGAGTGTTGGTCTGAACTGGGCAGCCTGCGGGGCCACCTCGGGGAAACTCGAGGGTTGGTTTTACTCGTAGCTTGACCTATCTGAGTGTGCCCTGAGAACGAGATATGTGCAGCTCCTATCGGGATTTGTCGGCACATTTGAGCGGTGTTGCTGGACTTGTTTTACCATTGTCGAGGATGTCTTATAACCGGGATGCCGAGTCTGATCGGATTGTCTTGGGAGAAGGAATATCCTTCGTTGACCGTGAGAGCTTGTGATGGGCTAAGTTGGGACTCCCTTGCAGGGATTTGAACTTTTGAAAGTCGTGCCCGCGGTTATGGGCAGATGGGAATTTGTTAATGTCCGGCTGTAGATAACATGAAACTTAACTTAAATTAAAATGCACCAACCGCGTGTGTTACCGTGATGGTCTCTTCTCGGCGGAGTCCGGGAAGTGAACACGGTGTTGGAGTAATGTTGGACGTAGGTTGTTCTAGGATCACTTCTTGATCATAGTTGTTCGACCGTGCTTTTGCCTTCTCTTCCCGCTCTCATTTGAGTATGTTAGCCACCATATATGCTAGTCGGTTGCTGCAGCTCCACATCATACCTTGTCTTACCTATAAGCTTAAATAGTCTTGATCGCGAGGGTGCGAGATTGCTGAGTCCCCGTGACTCACAGATTACTTCCAAACCAGATGCAGGGACTGATGATATCGCTCTAGACGATGCGCTTGAGCTCAAGTGGGAGTTCGATGAAGACTCTCGCCGTTACTATGTGTCTTTCCCACATGATCGGTACTGGTGCCCAGTTGGGGCGATCGGGGACTTTGTCGCATATGGGGGTTGATCTTTATTTTTGTACCGTAGTTGGACCATGAGTGTATTGGATGAATGTAATGTTATTCATGTATTTGTGTGACGTGGCGAGTGTAAGCCAACTATGTATCTTTTCCCCTTTTATTTATTTACATGGGTTGTTGTGAAGATTACCTTACTTGCGACATTACTTTCAATGCAGTTATGCCTCTAAGTCGTGCTTCCACACGTAGGAGATATAACCGCATCGAGGGTGTTACATCGAGACCCTTAAAGGCTCTCTCACCCAGGCCAAGAAAGAGGCGGAGGCGAATAAGGTAGCCACTGAGAAAACGGCTGCGGAACGGAAGACCGAGCAAGCTGCCCGCCGTCAACACGAAGCTCGAGTGGCCGAGGTCGAGCAGGAGCTGAAGGATGCCATCCGCAAATGCGAAACCTTGGAGGAGAAGGGTTCAGCCCAATCATCCGAGCTCACCAAGGCTCTTCAAGATGCCAAACAAGCGTGGGTCGGGTCCTGTAGTGCTCGCGAAGAGATCTATCAGGCAGGCATATAGCGGCTGGTAAGGCCTTTCTTTTGCAGAGCATTTTTGGAGGCCAGAGGTATGTAAAAGCACAAGTGCTCCCTGGGTGGTTTTGGTAATTCATGTCAACATATCTCCTGTTGGACTAATGTTTTTATCTAGAATATTTCAGACAAGTTCAACAGATGGAGTGGCGTGGACAAGAAGATGTGGAACCCCTTCAAAATGCTAAGGACAAAAGATTGGCTCAAGCTATAAAGCTCAAGACTCTACATTTTACTTTTGGTGATCCAAGATCACATTGAGTCCATAGGAAAAGCCAATACTATTAAAAGGGGATGAGGTGTTGCTTAATGGCTTGCTTGCTCAAAGTGCATAGTAATATGCTCCGAAAGCCCTCAACCACTTCCTCATATCCACATATGTCCCAAACCAAAAGTCAAACTCGGCCCCACCGAAACACTCTATCCGGCGCCACCGAGTTCACTTGACATAGCCACTGCCAGAATACCTAATCAGTTCGATCTCACCAATGGGATCTCGGTCCCACCGAGACGGGCTTGCAAACTCTCTGTTACCTATTGCAATAATTTTGGTCCCACCGAGATATGCAATCGGTCCCACCGAGTTTGCTTGACCAACTCTCTATTTTGCTTATTACCAAAATCGGTCCCACCGAGTTTATGTAATCGGTCAAACTGAGATGAGATTTTAACCTAACCCTAGCACATTGGTCCCACCGAGTTGATCATATCCGTTCCACCGAAATGCCTAATAGTCACATTATGAACTAAGTCGGTCCGACCGAGTTTTCTGATTCGGTCCCACTGAGTTTGGTGATTTGTGTGTAACGGTTAGATTTTGTATGGAGGCTATATATACCCCTCCACTCACTCTTCATTCGTGGAGAGAGCCATCAGAACATGCCTACACTTCCAACATTCATTTTCTAAGAGAGAACCACCCACTCATGTGTTGAGACCAAGATATTCCATTCCAACCATATGAATCTTGATCTCTAGCCTTCTCCAAGTTGCTTTCCACTCAAATCTTCTTTCCACCAAATCCAAATCAGTGAGAGAGAGAGTTCAGTGTTGGGGAGACTATCATTTGAAGCACAAGCACAAGGAGTTCATCATCAACACATTGTGTATTACCTTTTGGAGAGTGGTGTCTCCTAGATTGGTTAGGTGTCACTTGGGAGCCTCCGACAAGATTATGGAGTTGAACCAAGGAGTTTGTACGGGCAAGGAGATCGCCTACTTCGTGAAGATCTACCCTAGTGAGGCAACTCCTTCGTGGGCGATGGCCATGGTGGGATAGACAAGGTGGCTTCTTCGTGGACCCTTCATGGGTGGATCCCTCCGTGGAATCGCGCAACCGTTACCCTTCGTGGGTTGAAGTCTCCATCAACGTGGATGTACGATAGCACCACCTCTCGGAACCACGCCAAAACTCTCTGTGTCTCCAATTGCCTTTGCACACTCCAATCCCATCCCTTTACATTCTCGCAATTTGCATGCTTTACTTTCCGCCGCTCATATACTTTTATCATGCTTGCTTGATATGTATTGTGAATTCTTACACTTGTGCTAAAACTCTACCTTAACTTGAAGAAAATAAAAACTGCAACTTTTCTTTGTTAAGAGTCTATTCACCCCCTCTAGACACCTCTTCTCAATCCTTTCAATTGGTATCAGAGCATTGGTCTCCATTGCTTCGGTTTAAACACCTTTGGAGGAAGATGGATGAGTCTACGTTGGGGAGTCTTAGAGGTAGAGTGCCTATTCTTGATGGAGAGTACTTTCCTGAGTGAAAAAAATGAGATGCTTGTGATTTTCAATGAATATCATTTGAACAAGTATATTACTAGCCCTTCTGCACCTCATGTTGATCCTTTGAATCCTACCCTTGATGAGTCTATTGACATGATTCACAACCTTAGAACTGTTAATCTTATCACTAGAGGTTTGCCTAGGAACTTGATTGGATGTTTGTCTACTCTTGATTGTGCCTACACTATGTGGAGATCTCTTAAGGAACGATTTCCAAACTATTCCTTGAAAAACTTAGATGAGATCCTTCATAAGTCTATTGCTTTGACTGAGATGAGTCCTAATGATACCAAGTATGGCGATTGTTTGTTTGAGCTTCGTGACCTCATGCGTGCTAAAGGAGATGTTGGAATCATTAGCAATATCATTTCCGAAGTCATTAGAATCCATAGAGATGAACATTGTTACGGTCATACTTCTAATGAATCATCTTCTCTAGGAAATGATCAATTACCAGATAATGATGGACATGGATACTATGATGAGGATGATGATAGTGACTGTGATCTCGATGAGTCTATGAGACACTTTGGTCTTATGGCAAATATTCGCGGCTACATGGCTGGAGGAAAGGAATGGGTCCTTGATAGTGGATGTACCGATCATATGACCAGAGACAAGGATATGTTTTGTGACCTTGCTGAAAACGACGGCCCTCGGAAGTACATCATTTTTGGTGATAACTCAAAGGGTAAGGTGGTTGACCTTGGTAAGGTGGCCATCTCACATGATAGCTCCATACAAAATTTTATGCTCGTTGAATCTCTTGGCTACAATTTACTTTCCGCCAAGTCTAAGGTGGTTGAACTTGATTGGACTTGTTGACTTTGGTTTCAATGTCCTATTTACTGAAGTAGATTGACAAGTGTTTCGTAGAGATAATCATAAAATGGTCTTTACCGATATACGTAGAGGCGATCTATATATTGTTGATTTCACTAAAAAGGCTCAACCTAGAACTTGCTTAATTGCTAAATCCTCCAAAGGCTGGTTGTGGCATAGAAGGTTAGGTCATGTGGGCATGCAAAATCTTGATAAGCTTATTAAAGGTGGTCATATCCTTGGAGTAAAAGATGTTATATTTTACAAGGATAGACTTTGTAGTGCTTGTCAAGCAGGAAAACAAGTTGGAGGAAGCCACCTCGTGAAGAACATCATGACCACGAGAAGACCGCTCGAGCTACTTCACATGGATCTCTTTGGTCCCAATGCCTACAAAAGTCTCGATGGAAACTCATTTGGTCTAGTTATAGTCGACGATTTTTCAAGATTTACGTGGGTGTTCTTTCTTGATGATAAATCGCAGGTCCAAAAGATCTTCAAGAACTTCGCTAGGAAGGCCCAAAATCGATTTGAAGTGAAGATCAAGAAGGCTCGCAGCGACAACGGAACGGAGTTCAAGAACACAAATGTGGATACCTTTCTTAACGAAGAAGGGATTTCACACGAGTTCTCGGTTACGTACACGCCTAAAACAATGGAGTTGTTGAGAGGAAGAATTGAACTCTTATTGAGATGGCGAGAATGATGCTTGATGAGTACAAGACACCAAAACATTTTTGGGCGGAAGCGGTTGAGACGGCTTGTCATGCAACAAATCGCTTGTATCTTCACAAGCTACTCGGCAAGACGACATACGATGATGAAGGGTGGAACCCTAGATGGCCGATCTTTCACGAAAGGAGAGGATCCCAACTAAGAACACAAAGAACACGAGGGGAAACACAAGAGAAACACTAAAACCAGCAAGATATAGTCACACATGTGCTAGATCCTCGAAACACGAGAGGAGATATAAGATCCACGATTAACAAAGTACGATACAAGAGGTAACCAGTTCTTCTCCATGAGGTGGTCTTGATGTGGCCTCCCAAAAGGGGGTCTTGAATCCAAGGTGGATCTTCTCCATAGAGGGGCCGCGGTCTCTCTCAAGGAGTAGATCTGATATGTATGAGTGAGGCTCTATCTCTCAAATGAGCTATCACAATGCTAACCCTAAAACGTAGGTAGGAGAAGAGTATATATAGTCTAGGTGGGCAAAGGGGTACACGGGCCTCGGGCCCTCACACTATGCACAGACAGGGGAGGCCGGATGTCCGGGCTTTCACAAGGGGCCGGATGTCCGGGCTTTCACGAGGGGCCGGATGTTCGGGCTGGGGTGGCCTGATGTCCGAGCTGGAGGCGCTGGTCTTGTTGCTCTCTGGATAGGTGGGGTCCGGATTTCTAGGCGAAGGGCCGGATATCCGGGTGCGTAGGACGGGCCGGATGTCCGGGCTGGTCGCCGGATGTCCAACCCTGTAGACTTGGCCGCTGGCTCCTTGCTGTTGTTGACACTTCCAGGGGCTGGATGTCCGGGGTCATGGGTGGATGTCCGGGGTCATGGGGGCTTGTCCGTCTTCACGTGCATCTTCGGGAGGGTCCTCTTGGTACCTAATCATGCACAACATCTCAAACTTAGGTAGTAGCCATGTCTCGAGAGGATCATATGTGATATCACTAAGGAAGGATGTCACCTCGTTCTCGAGAGCTCTAGCTCGTGCTCGTGTCATGGGTCCTCTTGGCTCTTGATGAGACGATGGTAGGTCCATGGGGATGACCAAAGGATGCTCCGCATCATCTCCCCTCCCTTGGGGAAGATCCGACCTCGGATCAAAATCCTCATCACCATGGTAGGGCGAGAGATCTTTGATGTTGAAGATGTCGCTCACAGAGTACTTGTCACGTGGAATGTCGATCCTGTAGGTGTTGTTGTTGTATCATTCAAGCACCTTGAAGGGTCCATCCGCTCGTGGTCAAAGTTTGGACTTGCGTTCATGGGGGAAGCGGTCCTTGCGAAGGTGTAGCCACACAAGATCTCCAATGTTGAACACCATGGGGTGCTTGTTGATGTTGAGCTTGGTCGCAAGTCGTTGTACTTGGCGCTCGATGGTGAGCCTTGTATCCTCATGCACCGTCTTGAGATCGTTCACACGTGCACTTGCTTCCATATTGATGCGCTCTTGCAGTGGTAGAGGGAGAATGTCCAAAGGGGACAATGGGTTGAAACTGTAGATGACCTCGAAAGGGGACTTGCCGGTAGTCGAGTGTCTTGCTCGGTTGTAGGCGAACTCGGCGATAGGTAGACATTCCTCCCACTCCTTGATGTTCTTCTTGATTAGCATGCGAAGTAGAGCGAAGAGTGTGTGGTTAGTCACCTCCGTTTGGCCGTCGGTTTGTGGATGGTACGCCATGGAGAGGAGTAGCTTGATTCCGAGCTTTGCGCATAGGGTCTTCCAAAAGTAACTCAAGAACTTGATGTCGCAGTCCGAGAAAATCGTCTTTGGCACTCCATGTAGCCGTAAGATTTCCCTACAAAAGATATTGGCAACATGTGAAGCATCATCTATCTTGTTTCAAGGAATGAAATGTGCCATCTTAGAGAATCGGACCACAACAACAAATACCGAATCCTTTCCATTTCTAGTTCTAGGCAATCCAAGTACAAAATCCTTACTAATATCTTCCCATGGTTGATATGGAATTGGGAGAGGCATGTAAAGGCCATGGGATTGAGCTTTAGATTTAGCTTTGCAGCATGTAGAGCATCATTTGGTGAAGCGGTTGACTTCGCGAAACATCTTGGGCCAATAATAGTTCTTGGAGAGTGTAGCAAAAGTCTTGCCGTGGCCAAGATGTCCCATTAGTCCTCCTCCATGAGATTCCTGCAAAAGCAACAAATGAAGAGAAGACTCGGGGATACAAAGTTTGTTATCTCTCATAAGATATCCATCTTTGATGTAATAGCATTCCCAAGATGTATGCGTAAAGAATTTGGCATAAGGAGTAGAAAAAGTGGGATCATGCACATACAAGTCTTTTATGTGCTCAAAACCAATGACATCCAATTCAAGTTGAGTAACAAGCATGCATATGCGGGAAAGAGCGTCTGCCACAACATTTTCCTTACCTTTGATGTACTTGATGACATAAGGAAAAGACTCAATGAATTCACTCCATTTAGCATGATGCTTGTTCAACTTAGTTTGACCCTTAAGGTATTTAAGCGTTTCATGATCGGTATGAATGATAAATTCATGAGGGCGAAGATAATGTTCCCATTCATGCAAAACTCACACTAAAGCATATAACTCTTTGTCATAAATGGGATAATTGATTTACGCTCCAGAAAGTTTCTCACTAAAGTAAGCTATGGGGCACTTCTCTTGCGTTAACACACCTCCGATGCCATTACCACTAGCATCTCAATGAATCTCAAAGGGTTTGTCAAAGTTGGGTAATGCAAGCACAGGAGCATGAGTAAGCAAATTCTTAAGCTCATTGAAAGCGGTGTCTTGGGATGGTCCCCAAACAAAAGGCACATTTTTCTTGCTCAAAGCATGCAAAGGTGAAGAAATGGTGCTAAAGTCCTTCACAAATCTACGGTAGAAACCGGCTAAACCAAGGAAGCTACGCACTTGATGCAAGTTGGTTGGTTGTGGCCAAGTTTTAATAGCATTAATCTTAGAGTCATCAACATGAACACCCTTAGAGGAAACAACAAAACCCAAGAAAACGAGCTTATCAATGCCAAAAAGGCACTTTTCCATGTTAGCATAGAGACGCTCTTTTCGAAGAGTTTGCAAAACGGTTCGAACATGGGTGACATGATCTTTAAGAGATTTGCTATAAACAAGGATATCGTCGAAGTATACCACAACAAACTCACCAATGTAAGGGCGAAACACATAATTCATAAGACGCATAAAAGTACCCGGTGCTTCCGATAAACTCATAGGCATGACTAACCACTCATACAAACCAAACTTTGCTTTGAAAGCGGTCTTCCATTCATCACCCTCTTGTATGCGGATTTGACAGTAACCACTTTTAAGATCAATTTTGGAAAATATAGTGGCACCACTAAGTTCATCAAGCATATCATCAAGGCGTGGAATGGGATACCTATAGCGGATGGTGATAGCATTGATAGGTCTACAATCGGAACACATGCGAAAGCTACTGTCTCGTTTTGGCACAAGAATGACCGGAATGGCACAAGGACCAAACTTTCACGCACATGTCCATGGTCTATGAGATGTTTTACTTGACTTTGTATTTCTTTGGTTTCTTCGGGGTTGACACAATAGGGATCTTTGTTCGGAAGTGGTACTCCGGGAATGAGGTCGATGCGGTGCTCGATGCCTTGTAGTGGAGGTAGTCCTGGAGTTAGCTCGTCGGCGAAAACATCTTGGAATTCCTGCAAAAGAGAAGACAACACTAAAGGTAGAGTGTGAGAGGTGTTAGCTTTTGGTGCATCGTCCTTGCACAACAGGACATAGTGTAGGACACTAGATGGGTTCTCACACACTCCTCTTATCTCACTTTTGGTGGCAAATATAACGAAGTTCTTCTTGTCGCTCATCGTGGAGGCACTCAATTTCGGCTTGTGGCGCTCACTCTCTTTTTGGTGGTTCGCTCTCTCACTATTCTCTCCATAATGGGTGGCTTGCTTGTCGGCGATCAGTTGGCTTGGAGACATAGGGCAAAGTACATACTCCTTTCCTTCCATCTTGAAGATGTTGTGGTTCGTTCGACCGTTGTGGATGACACCTCTATCAAATTGCCATGGTCGGCCAAGAAGAAGGTGGCAAACGGTCATTGGAACGACATCACACTCCAAAGTGTCTTCGTAAGCTCCGATTTTGAAGGAGACTTGCACTCTATGCTCGACTTGAATAGTGCCGGAGTCGCTTAGCCATTGAAATTTGTAGGGATGTGGGTGCTTCGTCTTGGGCAATTGGAGCTTGGAGCAAAGTTCTTCACTTGCTAGGTTATGACAACCCCCTCCATCGACGATGACCTTGACGGATACGAAGACTTGTGCACAACCTACTAAGCAAAAATGTAACGACTTCTATCCCAAGTATGCTCTATGTATGGTATTCCGATGATATGATCCAAGATGATCTAATATGACAATCTTAATGTTGTATGATGCTATGGTTCTTGCTTAAAAGCTCTTTGCTTATCTTTCCCTTTTGCCTAAAAGCTTGTTCGGCTCTTTGTTTTTGAGCTCTTGTCTCGTGCAATGCTTCATGAACCAAGATAGCAATTGTGTATGCGATGACAACCTTGTGACACAAGAGATGATACCAAGATATGCACCAACGATATGTATTCTATGGGAAGTATGATCACTAATGTGCACAAGTCACGTTGCCGGCAATACTCAATGGCTAGTCTCGATGGGTAAGCGATGCAAAAGGTAAGGCCATGATGGTTATCAACGTAATGGCAAGAATGATGTATCACTATACCAAGATGAGGTTGCCATTCTTGCTTACAGTATGGTGTCAAGATGGTGGAGTGGTTGTTGTCGATGACGCATCCGTGGCAAAGATGAGCGGCGGTGATGTTGATGTCGAACCATACCTAAATAGCCATTTGAGAGGTGAATTGAACATCATTGATGCTTCAAACTTAGAGTAGGAACTCCATGTGGATACATGCAAGGCATAAACCTATGACTAATCCTTGACTTTTCTCTTATGATGATGATCATGTGTCTTGGATATATTTGTACCCTTGCATGCTATCTAACCCTTGTAGGTACTTGGGTGAATCTAATTCTATGAGATTGAAACTCACTCACATCTTGAGAAACCTCTATATCACCAAATCTCTACAACATGGTGGTTGAAGACAAGGAAGCATGAAACCTTTCAACATATCCTTTTGACAAGTTCTATATCAAATTTCATTTGGCATCATATTTCATGATTGTCATGTTGGATACACAATTGCTCCTCCATGCAAAACTAACCCATGTAGGTAGATGAACTCCAATTACAAGTGGTGCTCCCAATGAGCTACATCAACCTTGAGCATCCCACACAAGTTCAACTACATGATCAAGTACAACACCACCACCCAAGGTATGTAATTCCATCTTAGAGAAGCTTTATCCTAAGTCATGTGTCAAAGCAACTCAACAAGATGTGAATACATCAAAATTCTTAAACGAAAAATGGTAACCCCATTTTGAGCTTAAACGATGAGTATGACCTATGATCAAGTGTTCTCACTTGACTCGTCAGTCAATATACTCTAACATAGGTGACTTTGTCGCTGCCCAATTCTAGATGAAGTTCTCTAGTGTTTCTGAGTTTTTGAATTTGACCCTTGCATATTTGTTCCCCTTCGTTTAATAAAAAAACTTCATCTAGATTTTCTCTGTTTTGTTCTTCATTCCCTTCATCCAGTTCATTGCAAATCTTTGTGAGATCTTATTTGCCTAGTGAGCTGAGATGACTATTGCTCTTTCTCTGTGTTGAACTCGGTCAAACTGAACCAATTTGGAGCTACCGAAGTAAACAACTCAGTGTTACCGATTTCAGTACTCAGAAGACAATTTGCCACTTGCAACTTGCACTTTTGTTTCAGCTCCACTCAATGATTCCTGTCCTCTACCAGCATCACATTTTATATGCTGCTTTCTCTGTGACTCAAGGACCAAACCTATTTTGACTCACACTCCAGAAGATCCCTTCTTGGAAAGTAATGTCAAAGGGGGAGAGAGAGCTCACATCAAAGCTTAATCATATCAAAAGGGAGAGAGAGAGAGAGGAATCACATCAAAGGCCCCAGATGCTTGGTCTTCAAGAGGAGAGAAGTCACATGTCTTTAAGAGGGGAAATATATGTTAGTTTGTGTTATGATTATTGTGGTTGTGATTTGATTTGTTTTGCTCTGATTTTTATAGAGGCAAAGGTGTCCCATCTTTCAATGAGATGGTGGATATCGTTTTGGAGGAAATCGACATTGACGATCCGACTACAAACGTGCGAGGTCGTCGCGCCTTAGCAATCGCTAAACCAACTCCGAGAGGTTATTGACCACGCCGGAGCACGATCAACCTGACCATGAATGTATGTTTCCTGCAGGCAAACGAAGAACAAGCAAGAAACTAAGATTGCAATCTGGATATTGCGAATATAAGAGGAAAGCTTTATTGATCAAGGTGGGGTTCTGTGACGCCTTTGTCTGGTCGTTGAACACAAACAAAGTACCCGAAGTTGCAGCTATGGCGAACTTTAATATAAAGAAAACCCAAAGTCTAAACGACGCCCTAAGGGCTGTGTATATGGAGGAAGAGGGGGGAATTTCGTGGCCCTTGGAGGAGGGGTCCGAAACCAACCCTAACTCTTGTTTCCCCACACATACAGACTCTAAAAACAGCCTATACTTAAGTATTTCGAAAATACATGGGCCTGGCCCAATAATAAGGTGACGCAGCACCTAGAATAGCCCCTGGACGAAATTTATAAAGTGGCATCTTGTATATTTCGTCCAAGGCTTCTTGCACTCCTTATGGTGGCTTCAAAGTCCTGAAATCATCACTTGTATCTCCGTTTTTGATCCCCTTGCACATGCCATCATCTCCATGCTTGGTCTTGCTCTAGTGTTCATCCCTCTTATTCATGACAGGCCCTTCATTTGTAAGCAATACAAATGTATCCAATTTAGGCAGCATCATATTCTCATGAACATTGGAATCATTACCAAGAAACGAAAGTACCAGATAATTTAATTGGCGTGCGTGAGCTCTAGTAATTGGTCCAGTATGTATAGGAACAGGGGCTGTGGGTGTAACAATGGTATTGATGTCCTCATCATCCTCCCCTTCTTGAAAGGAAGTCGTCCTCGATGGAAGCTCATCTTCCTCACCCAAATAAGGCTTCAAATCTGCAATGTTAAAAGTGGGACTAACCCCAAAATCTGCAGGCAGCTCAAATTTATATGCATTATCATTTATTTTCTCTAACACCTTAAAAGGACCATCAGCATGTGGCATTAGCTTTGATTTGCGCAAATTAGGAAATCTATCCTTATGCAAATGTAACCAAACAAGATCTCCAGGTGCAAACACAACATGTTTTCTACCCTTATCTCCAGCAAGTTTATATTTAGCATTCATACGCTCAATGTTTTCCTTAGTTAACTCATGTATTTTTAAAATCAATTCAGCACGTTCTTTAGCATCAAAATTAACCTTCTCTGAATATGGAAGAGGCAACAAATCAATAGGTGCACGAGGTAGGAAACCATACACAATTTCAAAAGGGCACATCTTAGTAGTAGAATGCAATGAACGATTACAAGCAAATTCAATATGAGGAAAGTATTCTTCCGAAATTTTCTTATTATTCTTCAAAACAGCCCTAAGCATAGTAGACAATGTTCTATTGACTACTTCAGTTTGTCCATCAGTTTGGAGGTGACAAGTAGTACTAAAAAGAAGTTTAGTCCCCAACTTAGCCCATAAACATCTCCAAAAGTGGCTAAGAAATTTAGTATCATGATATGAAACAATAGTATTTGGCACACCATTGAAGTGAATAATTTCATGAAAGAACAAATCAGCAACATTACCAACATCGTCGCTTTTATGACATGGTATAAAGTGTGCCATTTTCGAAAATCTATCCACGACAACAGATATGCTATCCCTCCCCTTCTTTGTTCGAGGTAAACCTAAAACAAAGTCCATAGATATATCCTCCCAAGGAACACTAGGTACATGCAAAGGCATATGTAAACCATGAGGATTGAGTCGTGACTTAGCTTTTTGACATGTAGTGCAGCGAGCAACAAAACGCTCAACATCTCGTCTCATCTTTGGCCAAAAGAAATGTGTAGCAAGTGTATCCTCCGTCTTCTTGACGCCAAAGTGTCCCATTAATCCTCCTCCATGCGCCTCCTGCAACAACAAAAGATGAACGGAGCTAGCTGGAATGCATAGCTTGTTAGCACGAAACACAAATCCATCGTTAAGAATGAACTTGTTCCAAATCTCCCTTCCTTACAATTCTGCAATACATCTTTAAATTCAGCATCATGCACATAATGATCTTTGATGGTCTCCAAACCAAATTTTTTAAAGTCAAGTTGTGAAAGCATAGTAAAACCACGAGACAATGCATGAGCAATAAAATTTTCTTTACCCTTCTTGTGTTTAATGACATAAGGGAAAGTCTCAATGAATTCAACCCATTTAGCATGTCTACGGTTCAGTTTTGCTTGACTTTTAATGTTTTTCAAAGATTCGTGATCAGAATGTATAACAAATTCCATGGGCCATAAATAATGTTGCCATGTTTCCAAGGTCCGAACAAGAGCATATAATTCTTTAACATAAGTATAATAGTTCAAACTAGGCCCACTCAATTTTTTTAGAAAAGTATGCAACAGGTTTGCCATCTTGTAATAACACACCTCCTAATCCAATTCCACTAGCATCACATTCAAGCTCAAAAGTCTTATTAGAATCAGGAAGTTGGAGTAAAGGAGCATGTGTCAACTTATCTTTGAATACCGTGATGGCTTCTTCCAATACGGTACCCCAAACAAAAGGCACATCCTTCTTTGTAAGCTCGTTGAGAGGTGCAGCGAGGCCAAGGAAACTCCTCACTTGTGTGACCGTTTCGGGCTGCGTCCAACCCTCAATAGCTTCAATCTTGGCTTTATCGACTTCAATTCCCTATGGAGTAACAACACAGCCAAGAAAAGATACTCGGTCGGTGCAAAAGGTGCACTTTCCAAGGTTACCAAACAAACGTGCATCACGTAGAGCAATAAAAACAGCACGTAAATGTTCCAAATGTTCCTCCAAAGATTTACTATAAATTAGTATATCATCAAAATAGACTACCACAAATCGTCCAATGAAAACACGTAAAACTTCATTCATTGATTTCATCAAAGTACTAGGTGCATTAGTTAACCCAAAAGGCATGACTAACCACTCATATAAACCAAACTTAGTTTTAAATGCAATTTTCCATTCATCTCCCAGTTTCATACGAATATGATGGTATCCACTACGCAAATCAACTTTGGGGAATATTGTAGAGCCACTAAATTCATCAAGCATATCATCTAGCCTAGGAATAGGATGATGATAATGAATAGTAATATTATTAATGCCTCTACAATGAACACACATACGCGATGTACCATCCTTTTTCGGCACTAGAATAATAGGAACATCACAAGGACTAAGGGATTCGCGAATATAACCTTTATCGAGTAGCTCCTGGACTTGACGCATAATCGCATTCGTCTCCTCTGGATTGGTATGGTATGGTGCATGGTTGGGTAGCGAAGCACTGGGAATTAAGTCAATCTGATGCTCATTCCCTCGAATAGGTGGTAATCCCGGTGGCACGTCTTGTAGAAAGACATCAGCGAACTCCTGCAAAATTTTAGTAACAACAGGAGGCAAAGAGGAAGGCACGTCCTCGAATGAAAATAATGCCTCTTTGCACACAAAAGCATAGCAAACAGATTTGCTGAAATCTAGATCATCAATATCAGATTTGGTGGCAAGTAAACATGCACTTTTCAATTTAATTTCAGAAGCAACATTAGATGGTTTATTATTAGGCTTCATGTGTTGCTCAAATTCTTTTGCCATAATCTGATTTTCATTCTTGTTTTTCTCCTGTTTTGCTGTATTAGCTCTATTAATATCATCTTTCAAAATGGAATCAGAAGTCATAGGAAGCAAAGTAATATTTTTATCCTTATGAACAAGAGTATACTGATTGTTTCTACCATGGTGTACAGAATTTTTATCAAATTGCCATGGTCTACCAAGTAATAAGGAACATGCTTGCGTAGGTACCACATCACAATCAACATAATCAGCATATGTAGAGATACTAAAATGCACACGAACAGTACGTGTTACCTTAACCTTGCCGCTGTTGTTGAACCATTGGATGTACTAAGGATGTGGATGTGGTCTTTTGGTGAGAGATAGCTTCTCCACCATCTCCATGCTAGCCAAGTTATTGCAGCTCCCTCCATCTATGATGACGCGAACAGAACGTTCATTCACAACTCTCTTTATATGGAACAAATTATGCCTCTGATTTTGCTCAGCTTGTGTGACCTGCACACTCAAAACATGTTGAGCAACTAAACATTCATACATGTCAGCATCTTGAGGAGCCATGTATTGCGTCTCATGATCAACATCATCTCCACCGTGTTCTTCACGTGTAATAAGAGCCAAAGTCTCCTCATCATAGTCACTAGTGGACTCATACCCACCATCCTCAGTAGCAATCATAACACGCTGAGATTTGCATTCTCTCACATAATGACCTCTTCCCTTACAACGACGACAAATAATATCATTTGTGTGCCATGTTGATGCCATGGAAGAAGAAGAGATCTATACAGGCCCGACGGGTGTGCTCTTGGTAGATAGGGGTGGTTGTGCCTGCTTTCTTGTATCACGGCTGGAGGTGGCAGGTGATGGAGGTGCCGATGCAGTAGAATGTGTGGAACTAGAGGATGCATGCGGTGTCCATGAGGAAGGTCGACCTGCAGAATAGTTAGTTCATGCCAATGCCTGTCAATCCTGCACTTCACGTTCAGCTTTACAAGCAAGATGGAATAAACGAGTGATATTGTTATACTCCTTATACTCTAGAATGGTCTGAATCTCTCTATTTAATCCACCCATAAAACGTGCAAGCATAGCTTCATTATCCTCAACAATACCACATCTAATCATTTCAATTTGTAATTCCTGATAATATTCCTCTACAGAATTTTTTCCTTGTCTTAAATGCTGCAATTTTTTAAGTAATTCACGTTGATAATATGGTGGAACCCAACAAGTACACATAGCAGTTTTCAAAGCATGTCAAGTAGTTGGAATATTATTCAGATATAATCTATGATGTTCACACCACCACACACAAGCAAAACTAGTGAAAGCACAAAGTGCAACATCAACACGTCTCTCTTTGGGATATTCTAAACATGTAAAACGTTGTTTGGTTTCTAACTCCCAAGTAAGATATATATCAGGAACGTATCTACCCTCAAATGGTGGAATATTCAATTTTAGTTTAGGGAGATGGTCATGATCTCGTACCTGAGGGGGAGCCCTACCATTGCGATTATTTGCATGTGGACGACCTAGTGGTTGTGGAGCTGGTGGTTGCACGTACTTCTGATTTTGATCAACCTCATCCTCGTGATCTCCCACATAATCATCCTCCTCATTATCAGCAGCAGGAGCCACAAAAGTATCAACAACGGCACCAACAGTTTGTCCAAGCGCAAGGGGGACACGGCTTGCTAGCCGGAGGGCAATTTCGCGACGTGGAGGTAGTCGTTGTTGTTGTTGCTGTTGTAGAGGTGCGTTAGGTGCGGCCGGTGCTGGTGGTGGAAGACATGCGAGCAATTCATTAAACTTGTTATCGAGCTTTGTTTCGAATGTCTTCTCCATGCCATCTATCTTCTCCATGGCCTCTTCAAATCTGTTTAGCACATCTTGCACCTGTCCACTCATCATTTGCTAAAATTTATCATGCAACTCCTTATTCATCATGTCTCCCAGTCAGTCTCGTCGGCTTCTGATCCTTCCATGGTTAGCAGCAATAGAAGCACACAAGAATATGATCCTACAAACTACTAACAAGAGGCGGTGGTGGGTGTCACAAATCCGTCAAGCAAATCTCAAATTCTTACCAATTATTACCCAGCAGCAGGCGGTGATCGGCAACCGTCGTAGCCAAAACTCTCAAAGCTTGGATAGAGCAATTGCCAGGGAGAGTCAAACGCACGACGTAGATGTATGTGGAGCTGGGAAGGCTTATAATATGGTAGAAAAAAGGGTTAGCAATAATCAATTCAGAGATGCAAAGTTGAATAAATGCTCAACGACGGTATTGTGCTGGTCCTAGGCTAGACCGTGCTAGAGACACGATCCTAGAATACTAACAAAATCACGGCGCTGCATGTAAACAAGGGAGGAGCACACTCTGAATTTTTTTCTGTTTTCTTCTTCTTTTTTTTCTTCTTTTTGCACTTTTTTCCTCTTTTTTTGCTCCGCAACAATTTTGCCGAAAAAGTCTACAAATGGTCTAAAAATTGCCTAGCCAGTATTTCCCAGACTTAGTTTTTTTTGAGTTTGGAACTATTTTTCTACTACAGGTAGCATGGAAGTTGGAGAGTCCGACTTGGTCATGACTCATACTATCGCGTGATCTGGAACTCGAAAACAAAGGAACAAATACTTGATTCGGACTAGGACTAGTGACGGAGATGAATCTGGTGGAACTAGGACTGGTAGCGGCGATGAATCTGGTGGAACTCGGACTGGTGGCAGATATATGTTGCAGGTGGACTCGAATTGGCGTGATGGCGGCAGATAGGTGGTGGCGTATATGGCAGCAGCGATGATGATGATGCGGTGGTGATATATGGCAGCGGCGACGTGACAACCTATGAACAGAACTCAAAACTCTAAAGGACTAGACGCTAAGACCAGCAACTTGACACGACGATGCAACCGCAAATTCAGCAAAGAAAATACAGAAAAGATTATGCAAAGGCTCAGATTGGTTTGGATAGGATGAACTAACCCTAATT
This sequence comes from Triticum aestivum, assembly GCF_018294505.1. NCBI lineage: Eukaryota > Viridiplantae > Streptophyta > Magnoliopsida > Poales > Poaceae > Triticum > Triticum aestivum. Next base: position 235,186,849 of record NC_057794.1, on the reverse strand, counting down.
TGTTTTGGCTTTTTCGTGGACTATAGGTATGAAGAACAGACTCGATCGAAACTACGAAAAATCTGTAAAATCTCACCGAGCAACCTGGAAATCTGATACCACTTGATAGAGGCAAAGGTGTCCCATCTTCCGATGAGATGATGGCCATCGTTTTGGAGGAAATCATCTTTGACAATCCGACTACGAACATGCGAGGACGTCACGCCTTAGCAATTGCTAAACCAACTCCGAGAGGTTATTGACCATGCCGGAGCACGATCAACCTGACCACGAAGGTATGTCTCCTGCAGGCAAACGAAGAACAAACAAGAAACTAAGATTGCAATCTGGATATTGCGAATATAAGAGGAAAGCTTTATTGATCAAGGTGGGGTTCTGTGACGCCTTTGTCTGGTCGTTGAACAAAAATGAAGTACGCGAAGTTGCAGCTATGACAAACTTTAATCTAAACAAACCCCAAAGTCTAAACGACGTCCTAAGGGTTGTATATATGGATGAAGAGGGGGGTTTCATGGCCCTTGGAGGAGGGGTCCGAAACCAACCCTAACTCTTGTTTCCCCACACATACAGACTCTAAAAACAACCTATTCTTAAGTATTTCGAAAATACATGGGACTGGCCCAATAATAAGGTGATGCATCACCTAGAATAGCCTCTGGACGAAATTTATGAAGTGGCATCTTTTATATTTCATCCAAGGCTTCATGCACTCCTTATGGTGGCTTCAAATTCCTGAAATCATCACTTGTAACTCCATTCCTGATCCCCTTGCGCATGCCATCATCTCCATGCTTGGTCTTGCTCGAGTGTTCATCCCTCTTATTCATGCCAAGCCCTTCATTTGTAAGCAATACAAATGTATCCAATTTAGGCAGAAGCATATTCTCATGAACATTAGAATCATTACCAAGAAACGAAAATACCTGATAATTTAATTGGCGTGCGCGAGCTCTAGTAATTGGTCCAGTATGTATAGCAGCAGGGGTTGTGGGTGTAACAATGGTATTGATGTCCTCATCAGATTTTGTTTCCCTAATCTCTCCCATTATCCAATAGAAGATTCAGGGGGAGAAAAACTGCTAGGGAAGGACGTCTTTGAATTCATTGCATACCTTTTACCTTTGGGAACATGTCTATATCCAATAGAGTACCCAGTACTCACACTCTACATGTCATCCCAGTCTTGGTACTCTTGTGGCTCTTTGGTTTGCTCTATCTAGTAGTTGTACCTGTGTTATCTAACCTTGTTTACTCAGGTTCATCTCTTCCTAAGCCAGCTCAAGACCACAAGGTAAGTATATGCATCACACTCATGTGCATGAAGATTTCTTGCTAATGTACATATTGTTTGCAAGAAGGAATCATGAATATGAAGTTACACTTCACATATTCACATCATTTGCTCTGATGCATATAGCCAAGATACATATAACACATTGCTTGCTCTGTCGTGTTTATGCATTCACATGCTCTTATAGTCCATATTGACATGGCTGCGTACATGTAGGGGGAGCCTATGCATGTTACATCTAATTCCAAAGATTTACTTGTTATTCTCTATATCTTTATCTAAAGCTTTGATGTATGTTGTCATCAATTACCAAAAAGGGGGAGATTGAAAGCATAAGTGCTCCCTGGGTGGTTTTGGTAATTAATGTCAACATATCTCCTGTTGGACTAATGTTTTGTATCTAGAATATTTCAGACAAGTTGAACAGATGGAGTGGCATGGACAAGAAGATGCGGAACCCCTTCAAAATGCTAAGGACAAAATATTGGCTCAAGCACTTAAGCTCAAGACTCTACATTTTACTTTTGGTGATACAAGATCACATTGAGTCCATAGGAAAAGCCAATACTATTAAAAGGGGATGAGGTGTTGCTTAATGGCTTGGTTGCTCAAAGTGCATAGTAATATGCTCCAAAAGCCCTCAACCACTTCCTCATATCCACATATGTCCCAAACCAAAAGTCAAACTCGGCCCCATTGAAACATTCTATCCGGCACCACCGAGTTCACTTGACATAGCCACTGCCAGAATTCCTAATCAGTTCGGTCTCACCGATGGGATCTCGGTCTCACCGAGATGGGCTTGCAAACTCTCTGTTACCTATTGCAACAATCTCAGTCCCACCGAGTTTCCTTAACCAACTCTTTGTTTTGCTTATTACCAAAATCGCCCCACCGAGTTTATGTAATCGGTCAAACCGAGATGTGGTTTTACCCTAACCCTAGCACATCGGTCCCACCGAGTTAATCATATCAGTCCCACCAAAATACCTGATGGTCACATTATGAACTAAGTCGGTCAGACCGAGTTTTTTGATTCGGTCCCACCGAGTTTGGTGATTTGTGCGTAACGGTTAGATTTTGTGTGAAGGCTATATATACCCCTCCACCCACTCTTCATTCGTGGAGAGAGCCATCAGAACATGCCTACACTTCCAACATTCATTTTCTAAGAGAGAACCACCTACTCATGTGTTGAGACCAAGATATTCCATTCCAACCATATGAATCTTGATGTCTAGCCTTCTCCAAGTTTCTTTCCACTCAAATCTTCTTTCCACCAAATCCAAATCAGTGAGAGAGAGTTGAGTGTTGGGGATACTATCATTTGAAGCACAAGAGCAAGGAGTCCATCATCAACACACCGTCTATTACCTTTTGGAGAGTGGTGTATCCTAGATTGGTTAGGTGTCACTTGGGAGCCTCCGACAAGATTGTGGAGTTGAACCAAGGAGTTTGTACGGGCAAGGAGATCGCTTACTTCATGAAGATCTACCCTAGTGAGGCAAGTCCTTCGTGGGCAATGGCCATGGTGGGATAGAGAAGGTTGCTTCTTCGTGGACCCTTCATGGGTGGAGCCCTCCGTGGACTCGCGCAACCATTACCCTTCGTGGGTTGAAGTCTCCATCAACGTGGATGTACGATAGCACCACCTATCGGAACCACGCCAAAAATCTCCGTGTCTCCAATTGTGTTTGCACACTCCAATCCCATCCCTTTACATTCTCGCAACTTGCATGCTTTACTTTCCGCTGCTCATATACTCTTGTCATGCTTTCTTGATATGTATTGTGAATGCTTAAACTTGTGCTAAAACTCTACCTTAACTTGAAGAAAATAAAAAAATGCAACTTTTATTTGTTAAGAGGCTATTCACCCCCCTCTAGACACCTCTTCTCGATCCTTTCAGTATGCTTTGCTTACCCGAATATGGAGTTCTCCAGGCCCATTTGCGGATCTTCCAAAGAGTGCCACCGATGGGGCGCAGTTCTTCCGAGCCCAGGAGGGGAACTCAACCGAGAAGCTGTTCTGGTCGCAATATCTTGCACCGGGAACTCTCGATGTCTCTAAATGACCAGCTGAAGAAGCTATCGGAGCTGCATAGGGTGGAAGGCTTCACTATGAAGGATCTGATAGTCCAGCTCTGTCTGGCCGAGCCCATTCCCAGCAGCTACTTCGGTTTGGTGAAGCGGCTCGTCGACGCACGGCCTCGGATTGATGCTGTGAAGCGTTCGACCTGCATAGAAGGTGCCCGGATGGCCTTCGCCCGCGTGAAGATGCAGTGGGTGAAAATGAAGGCCACCAAAGTGGCAACCACGGGCCGGCCCGAAGGCAAAGATCATCGACAGCCGGAGAGGTACTTCAATGATGTCCTAGAAGGGGCCCGAATAGTAGAGGGCCAATGTTCTAAGGACGTGATATTTGAGTAGATGTGTTCGGGTTGTAAAAACTATGTTATGAACCCATGCTTGTTATATATCTATGTTCACGCCTTTTGTTTCAAGCGATTTTTTCCTCCTGTGCGGCCGTTTTATTGCTATGTCGCTGAAAGTTGCCAGTCGTCGGCTTCGGCCCCCCATGTAGATGCTACAGGGGTGTTCAACATAACGTGCGACCACAGTCTATCCAACGTCTTGGTCCATAGAGGAGGTGTCCGTGGGGTGAACCGGGCAATCAGACTATGTGGCGTTATTACTTTCACTTAGCCATAGGAGTTTGACTGTGGAGCTAAGTACTAGCCCCTGGTGCATCTTCAGTTATCCGGACTATGGTACCCTTTTCACGCAGCTGGACGAAGACCAGCCCCTCGTATGACACGGAGTGAATCACGAATGATTTGTAGTATAAGACTAAGTCGCCAAATCACCGACCAGCTCTCGTCCATCATGACAGTTAGTTTTCGGCTTTCTCTACTGAGGTGCTTGACCGGACGAACCGGAAATACAATCGCAATAGTTCTCCCTTTACTACCTTAGTCGAACAGGCGGAATGTAAGGTGGTAAGCAGAGGAGCCGCGCAACCGAACTATAGACAAAAGACATAATTCGGAGTCGATGCATATAATGCAATATTCGGGACGCCGAAGAGTTCCCTACGGGTGGTCGGAGTTGAGATGTGCAGGGCCGAGTACAGCCCCCGGTGTTAAGGCCAGATTAAAGCACATGTGGTGGTCTGAAGTGGGTAGGGAATACATGTGATAATAGAATAAATGGGTACTCAACAAAATGTGGTAACCAACTGCTTCCTTTATACCCCTATTAATATGTCGAGATGTGTTATTACAGATAGTGCCATAGACATCGAGGCCATTTTACATGCCAAGAGTTTACACAAGGGAAAGGTTTACACAAGGCCAAAAAGTAGCGGTTCGAAGATCCCAATGATGCCCTGCAACACGTCTGTGTCGTTTCTCCTTGGTGAGAAATCCTTTGAGAGGAGGAATCGATGGTCGTTTGCGAAAAGGAGGGACCTAGAAATGAGCCCATGTACAACCGTAGAGACGGTAGGTTTTTAACGAACCTGTGGTGGGAAAAATTATGTAAGGTCTGGATAGGATCAAGCCCTACTATATACTTTTTTCTACAGTGTGCCTCCGGTGCTGCCCAAGGTATTTTAAGTGCGTAGTTATGTACGTGTGGTACATATGCCGCAACCTTATGGGGCGGTCTGATAGAGGCAACGGTGTCCCGATGTTTCGATGAGATGGTGGCTATCGTTTTCTATGGGAATCGACCTTGACGATCCGACTACGAACGTGCGAGACATCGCGCCTTAGCAATCGCTAAACCAACTCCGAGAGGTTATTGACCATGCTGGAACATGATCAACCTGACCACGAAGGTCTGTTTCCTGCAGGCAAACGAAGAACAAGCAAGAAACTAATATTGCAATCTGGATATTGCGAATATAAGAGGAAAGCTTTATTGATCAAGGTGGGATTCTATAACGTCCTGGTCTGGTCGTTGAACACAAACGAAGTACACGAAGTTGCAGCTATGGCGAACTATTAATCTAAACAAAACCCAAAGTCTAAATGACGCCCTAAGGGCTGTATATATGGATGAAGAGGGGGGAATTTCATGGCCCTTGTAGGAGGGGTCCGAAACCAACCCTAACTCTTGTTTCCCCACACATACGGACTCTAAAAATAGCATATACTTAAGTATTTCGAAATTACATGGGCCTGGCCCAATAATAAGGTGACACAAGACCTAGAATAGCCTCTGGCCGAAATTTATGAAGTGGCATCTTGTATATTTCGTGCAAGGCTTCATGCACTCCTTATGGTGGCATCAAAGTCCTTAAATCATCACTTGCAACTCCATTCTTGTTCCCCTTGCGCATGCCATCATCTCCATGCTTGGTCTTGCTCCAGTGTTCAGCCCTTTTATCCATGCCAGGCCCTTCATTTGTAAGCAAAACAAATGTATCCAATTTAGGCATCACCATATTCTCATGAACATTAGAATCATTACCAAGAAACGAAAGTACCTGATAATTTAATTGGCATGCACGAGCTCTAGTAATTGGTCCAATATATGTAGCAGTAGGGGTTGTGGGTGTAACAATGGTATTGATGTCCTCATCATCCTCCCCTTCTTGAAATGAAGTTGTCCTCGACAGAAGCTCATCTTCCTCACCCAAATAAGGCTTCAAATCTGCAATGTTAAAAGTGGGACTAACCCCAAAATCTGCAGGCAGCTTAAGTTTATATGCATTGTCATTTATTTTCTCTAACACCTTAAAAGGACCATCAGCACATGGCATTAGCTTTGATTTGCGCAAATTAGGAAATCGATCCTTATGCAAATGTAACCAAACAAGATCTCCAGGTGCAAACACAACATGTTTTCTACCCTTATTTCTAGAAAGTTTATATTTAGCATTCATACGCTCGACGTTTTCCTTAGTTAACTCATGCATTTTTAAAATCAATTCAGCACATTCTTTAGCATCAGAATTAACCTTCTCCGAAGATGGAAAAGGCAACAAATCAATAGGTGCACGAGGTAGGAAACCATACACAATTTCAAAAGGGCACATCTTAGTTGTAGAATGCAATGAATGATTATAAGCAAATTCAATATGAGGCAAGCATTCTTCCCACATTTTCTTATTATTCTTCAAAACAGCCCTAAGCATAGTAGACAATGTTCTATTGACTACTTTAGTTTGTCCATCAGTTTGGGGGGGACAAGTAGTACTAAAAAGTAGTTTAGTCCCCAACTTAGCCCATAAACATTTCCAAATGTGGCTAAGAAATTTAGTATCACGATCTGAAACAATAGTATTTGGCACACCATGCAAGCGAATAATTTCATGAAAGAACAAATCAGCAACATTGACTGCATCATCGCTTTTATTTCATGGTATAAAGTGTGCCATTTTTTAGAACCTATCCACGACAACAAATATGCTATCCCTCCCCTTATTTGTTTGAGGTAAACCTAAAACAAACTCCATGGATATATCCTCCCAAGGAACACTAGGTATAGGCAAAGGCATATATAAACCATGAGGATTGAGTCGTGACTTAGCTTTTTGACATGTAGTGCAGCGAGCAACAAAATGCTCAACATCCCGTCTCATCTTTGTCCAAAAGAAGTTTTTAGCAAGTACGTCCTCCTTCTTCTTCATGCCAAAGTTTCCCATTAATCCTCCTCCATGCGCCTCCTACAACAACAAAAGACGAACGGAGCTAGCTGGAATGCATAGCTTGTTAGCACGGAACACAAATCCATCATTAACAATGAACTTGTTCCATGTTCTTCCTTCTTTACAATTGTGCATTACATCTTTAAAATCAGCATCATGCACATATTGATCTTTAATGGTCTCCAAACCAAATATTTTGAAGTCAAGTTGTGAAAGCATAGTGTAGCGATGAGACAATGCATCAGCAATAACATTTTCTTTACCTTTCTTGTGTTTAATGACATAAGGGAAAGTCTCAATGAATTCAACCCATTTAGCATGTCTATGATTCAGTTTAGTTTGACTTTTAATATGTTTCAAGGATTCATGATCAGAATGTATAACAAATTCTTTGGGCCATAAATAATGTGCCATGTCTCTAAAGTCTGAACAAGAGAAAATAATTCTTTATCATAAGTAGAATAATTCATACTAGGCCCACCCAATTTTTCAGAAAAGTATGCAACAGGTTTGCCATCTTGCAATAACACACCTCTAATCAAATTCCACTAGCATCACATTCAAGCTCAAAAGTTTTATTAAGATCAGGAAGTTGGAGTAAAGGAGCATGTGTCAACTTATCTTTCAATACTGTGAAGGCTTCTTCCTGTGCGGTACCCCAAACAAAAGGCACATCCTTCTTTGTAAGCTCATTAAGAGGTGCAACAATGGTGCTGAAATCTCTCACAAAACGCCTATAGAATCCAGCGAGGCCAAGAAAACTCCTCACTTGTGTGACCGTTTTGGGCTGCGGCCAACTCTCAATAGCTTCAATCTTGGCTTTATCGACTTCAATTCCATGTGGAGTAACAACATAGCCAAGAAAATATACTCAGTCGGTGCAAAAGGTGCACTCCCCAAGGTTACCAAACAAACGTGCATCCCGTAGAGCAATAAAAACAACATGTAAATGTTCCAAATGTTCTTCCAAAGATTTGCTATAAATCAGTATATCATCGAAATAGGCTACCACAAATTGTCCAATGAAAGCATGTAAAACTTCGTTCATTAGTCTCATGAAAGTACTTGGTGCATTAGTTAACCCAAAAGGCATGACTAACCACTCATATAATCCAAACTTAGTTTTAAATGTTGTTTTCCATTAATCTCCCAATTTCATACAAATTTGATGCTATCCACTACCCAAATCAACTTTGGAGAATATTATAGAGCCACTCAATTCATCAAGCATATCATCTAGCCTAGGAATAGGATGACGATAACAAATAGTAATATTATTAATGCCTCTACAATCAACACACACACGCGACGTACCATCCTTTTTAGGCACTAGTATAATAGGAACATCACAAGGACTCAGAGATTCATGTATATAACATTTGTCGAGCAGCTCCTGTACTTGAGCATATTCTCCTTCGTCCCCTCTGGATTGGTACGGTATGGTGCACGGTTAGGTAGAGATGCACCGGGAATTAAGTCAATTTGATGCTCAATCCCTCGAATAGGTGGTAATCCCGGTGGCACGTCTTGTGGAAAGACGTCAGCGAACTCCTTTAAAATATTAGTGACAGAAGGGGGCAAAGAGGAAGGCACGTCCTTGAATGAAAATAATGCCTCTTTGCACACAAAAGCATAGCAAACAGATTTGCTGAAATCTAGCTCATCAATATCAGATTTTGTGGCAAGTAAACATGCACTTTTCAATTTAATTTTAGAAGCAACACTAGATGGTTTATTATTAGGTTTCATTTATTGCTCAAATTCTTTTGCCACAATCTGATTTTCACTCTTATTTTTCTCCTATTTTGATTTATTAGCTCTATTAATATCATCTTTCGAAATCGAATCAGGAGTCATAAGAAGCAAAGTAATATGGCTATCCTTATGAACAAGAATATATTGATTATTTCTACCACGGTGTACATGATTTTTCTCAAATTGCCATGGTCTACCAAGTAATAAGGAACATGCTTGCGTAGGTACCACATCACAATCAACATAATCAGCATATGTAGAGATACTAAAATGCACACGAAGAGTACGTGTTACCTTAACCTTGCCGCTGTTGTTGAACCATTGGATATAATAAGGATGTGGATGTGGTCTTGTGGTGAGAGATAGCTTCTCCACCATCTCCATACTAGCCAAGTTGTTGCAGCTCCCTCCATCTATGATGACGCGAACAAAACGTTCCTTCACAACTCCCTTTGTATGCAACAAATCATGCCTCCGATTTTGCTCAACTTGTGTGACCTGCACACTCAAAACACGTTGAGCAACTAAACATTCATACCTGTCAGCATCTTCAGGAGCCATGTATTGCGTCTCATGATCAAAATCATCTCCAGTGTGTTCTTCACGTGTAATAAGAGCCAAAGTCTCCTCATCACAGTCACTAGCCTACTCATACCCACCATCCTCAGTAGCAATCATCACATGCTGCGATTTGCATTCTTTCGCAAAATGTCCTCTTCCCTTACAACGACGACTAATAATATCACTTGTGTGCCCCGTCGATGCCATGGAAGAAGAAGAACTCTGTGCAGCCCGATAGGTGTGCTCTTGGCAGATAATGGTGGTTGTGCCTACTTCCTTGTATCACGGCTGGAGGTAACAGCTGATGGAGGTTTCAGTGGAGTAGAATGTGTGGAAGTAGAGAATGCACGCAGTGTCCATGATGAAGGTCGACCTGCAGAAAAGTTAGTCTGTGCCAATGCCTGTCGATCCTGCACTTCACGTTCAGCTTTATAAGCAAGATGGAATAAACAATGATATTATTATACTCCTTATACTCTAGAATGGTCTGAATCTCTCTATTTAATCCACCCATAAAACATGCAAGCATAGCTTCATTCTCCTCAACAATACCACATCTAATAATGCCAGTTTGTAATTCCTCATAATATTCTTCTATAGAATTTTTTCCATGTCTTAAGCGCTGCAATTTTTGAAGTAATTCACGTTGATAATATGGTGGAATCCAACGAGTACGCATACTAGTTTTCAAAGAAGCCCAAGTAGCTGGAATAGGATATAATCTACAATGTTCAGACCACCAAATACATGCAAAACTAGTGAAAGCACAAACAACAGGAGGAACACGTCTCTCCTCAGGATATTGTAAGCATGTAAAATGTTGTTCAGTTTCTAACTCCAAAGTAAGATATATATCAGGAACATATCTACCCTCAAATGGTGGAATATTCAACTTTAGTTTAGGAAAAAGGTCATGATCTCGTACCTCAGGTGGTGGTGCAGCCCTACCGTTGCGATGATATACTTGAGGACGACCTGGTGGTGGTGGTGCTGGTGGTTGTACGTAGTTCTGATTTTGATCAACCTCATCCTCATAATGGTCCTCCACCTCTGCAGTAGCAGCAGGAGCTACAGAAGCATCAACAGCGGCACTAGAATTTTGCCCAGGGTCAATGGGAACGCCCAGTGCTCGTCCCACTTGATTTGGAAGGCGCCGTTGTTGTTGTTGTTGTTGTTGTCGTCGTCGTCGTCGTCGTCGTCGTTGTTGTTGTTGTTGTTGTAGAGGTGCGATAGGTGCAGCCGGCGGTGGTGGTGGAAGACACGCTAGCAATTCATTAAACTTGTTATCGAGCTTTGTTTCGAACATCTTCTCAGTGCCATCTATCTTTCCCATGGCCTCTTCAAATTCGTTTAGCACATCTTCTACCTGTCCACTCATCATTTGCTGAAACTTATCATGTAACTCTTTGTTTGTCATGTTCTCCCAGTTAGTCTCATCGGCTTGTGACCCCGCCATGGTTAGCAATAATAGAAACACACAAGAATATGGTCCTACAGACTACTAGGAAGTGGTGGTGTGGTGGACAGTCACAAATCCGTCAATCGAATCTCCAATTCTTACCAGTTCTTACCAAGCAGCAGGTGGTGATCGGCAACCGTTGTAGTCAAAACTCTCAAAGCTTGGATAGAGAGATTACCAGGGAGAGTCAAACGTATGACGTAGATGTAGGTGGACCTGGGAAGGCTTATAATAGGGTAACAAAAAGGGTCAGCAATAATCAATTCAAAGATGCAAAGTTGAACAAACGGTCAACAACGGTACTGTGCTGGTCCTAGGCTAGACCGTGATAGAGACGCGAGCCTAGAACACTAAAAAATCATGGTGCTGCACGTAAACAAAGGAAAAGCACACTCTGGAATTTTTTTGGCTCTCTTTTTTTGCGCTCCTTTTTTTTTTGCAAAAAATCACTATAATGGCGAGTATCTCAAAACTCTTCCCAGGTCAAAATGACAGGATGGGCATGAATTTTTTTGACTATTTTCTGGAAATCAGGGCAGCGACGACGAAAAAGTGCGATAAAAATCACTATGATGGAGAGTGTCTCAAAAGACCTAGAAAAGCCTAAAAACATGATAGGGAAAAAATTGCCTACGAAAATTTTGGCCTAAAAACTGTCCGGGGGTCTCAGGCAAGGAAACACGAATCGGAAATTAGACGGATCTCGAAAACAAACCTAATATGAAAGGAACTCGGATTGGTGGTGGAAAGATGGTGGTAGGATATGGCAGCGGTGGTGGTATATCGATACGGATTGGTGGTGGTATATGTGTTGGCGTTCTGGGAATGGGGGTCCCCAGACTTGCCTGCCTGCGGCCCACGGCGTGGCTCTGCAAGCGGGCCCGTATGGCCCATCTTCACCAGCAAGGACTCAAGACCCTCGCGAGGGGCCAAGCCTCGCGAGGCGGACGACACAAGACCTCCTCAGCAGCAGCCTCACAGGCTGGCTCGCGAGGGGCGGAGAGATCAAGGCCAGGCAAACCCCGCGAGGTTCCGATGACGTGAGCCATGACGACCAAGGTCAGGCTCACGCCAGGCGGGCGCCAGCGCGCGTAGTGTCCTTATTTCCTCTTTGGTGCTAAGGAAGCAGGCGCAGGCACGGAGTACCGAGGCGTCAAGCAAAGGTTTCCATATAGGTGCAATGAGACCAAGACCAGAAGGACAGCAAGACGGAGGTCGCCGTGGAGCCCAAGACGGCGTCACCACCAGAGCCTTTTGCAGGCGAAGACCACTTTTGTCTGGATAAGTTGTACTAGCTGTCCCCTTTCGAATTGGCCGTTGTTGGCTCCCTTCCCGCTCAATATTTGGGGAGAGGACCAGGGCCTATATAAATAGGACTAGCCACCATAGTAGGAAGGGGCCCCGACGGATCGAGAGAGACCGGAACAACCACAAGTTCACCGAGCATAAGAACACCTCTCCTCAGGAGGATGTTCTTCCCCTTGTACTGTTCATCCTCAGCCCAAGAGGCAATCCACCACACCAAACTGGAGTAGGGTATTACACCACAATGGTGGCCTGAACCAGTATAAATCTTGTGCCCTCTATGTTTGCAAGTTCATCGAGTTAGTCCCTGAGATCTTAGCGAGGCTAGGACATGGATCGGTAGGGGGAGATCTTCGCGCACACCCCAGTGTTCTAACCTTAAGGGTTTTGCCGAAAATCGAGATCCGACATTTGGCGCGCCAGGTAGGGGTGCGCCAGAGTTTTCCTTCCGTCGATTCGTGCTCCACCGTCTTCATGCCCATTCTCCATGGCCGGCGCCGCCCTGCCGGCTGGATCTGCGGGTGCCCACAGCGATGCTCGGGGGGCTCCGAGCCCTTGCTCCCGCCCTGCGGCAGGCGAAGTGGCCACCCAAGTTCAAGCCGGAGATGCCGCCGTGCTACGTCGGCGTGGCGGACCAGATGGCTTTCCTGCTAGCGTATGAGGAGGTCGTCCTTAATGCCGGGGGTGACGACGAGGTCATGGCCAACTGGCTTCCCATGGTTCTCACTGGCGCATCGCACGCCTGGATGCTCAACCTCCCCGGATCCACGGTGGCATCTTGGGAGGAGTTGCGCAGCCTCTTCGTCGCACGCTACACGGTGCCGGTGCACCATGCTATTGCGGCCCTCCTCGGTGGCTCGCTAGCACCACCCTCCGATCATCATGTCATGCCATTCTTTCGCTAGGTCGGCGCTGCTTCCAAGTGCCCGGGGCTCTGCCGGGCTGGGCCGCGCCCAAGGCCGACCTCGCCTTCGATTCGGGGGATCATCCCGCCTCCACCATCGGCTCGGGTGCGCTCCCAATGCTTTGCACGCCCACCATCTGCCACGTGTCCATCACCAAGACGCTCGTTGACGGCGGCGCCGGCCTCAACGTGCTCTCCGTCGAGGCCTTTAGCCTTCTTCATGTACCACTCGAGTGGCTCCGCCCTAGCAAGCCTTTCTCAGGGGTTGGTGGAGGCTCCGCCTGCTCCCTAGGGCAGATCCGCCTCCCCATGACCTTCGGCGCGCGCGAGAACTGGCGCACCGAGCTCATCGACTTCGACATCAGCCTCCTGATATGTCTCCAACATATCTATAATTTATTTAGTATTCATGCTATTATATTATCAACCTTGGATGTTTTATATGCATTTATATGCTCTTTTATATGATTTTTGGGACTAACCTATTAACCTAGTGCCCAGTGCCAGTTTCTGTTTTTTCCTTGTTTTTGAGTTCTACAGAAAAGGAATATCAAACGGATTCCAATTGATGTGCCAATTCTTGACGATTTTTATGGACCAAAATAAGACCTCGGAGTAAAAGAGTTGGGCCAGGAGAGTCCCGGGGCGTCCACGAGGGTGGGCCCCCCCAGGCGTGTGGTCCTACCTCGTGGACGCCTCGGGCACCTCCTTGACGTGAGACCGGCGCCAAAAATTCCTATAAATACAAAAACCTCGGAAAATTAACCTAGACCAGGAGTTCTGCCGCCAGAAGTCTCCGTAGCCACCGAAAACCAATCTAGGCCCTCTCTGGCACCCTCCCGGAGGAGGCCGTCATCACCGGAGGGCATGGAGGAGGGTCTCGGAGGGGCCATCATCACCATGAAGGCCAAAGACCAGAGGGAGAACCTCTCACCATCTAGGGGGGAGGCCATGGAGGAGGAAGCACAAGGGGGAGAACCTCTCATCCTCTCTCTCGGTGGCACCGGAGTGCCATCGGGAGGGGAATCATCGCCGCGGTGATAGTCTTCATCAACATCACCATCATCATCACCATCCTCATCTCTTTTACGCGGTCCACTCTCCCGCATCCCGCTGTAATCCCTACTTGAACATGGTGCTTTATGCCACATATTATGATCCAATGATGTGTTGCCATCCTATGATGTTTTGAGTAGATATCTTTTGTCTTTGGGTTGATTGATGATCTAGATTGGTATGAGTTGTATGTTTTAATTTGATTCTGTCCTATGGTGCCCTCCGTTTGGCGCAAGCGTGAGGGGTTCCCGGTATAGGGTGTTGCAATACGTTCATGATTCGCTTATAGTGGGTTGGTGAGTGACTGAAACACAAACCCGAGTAAGGGGGTTGTTGCGTATGGGAATAAAGAGGACTTGATGCTTTAATGCTATGGTTGGATTTTACCTTAATGATCTTTAGTAGTTGCGGATGCTTGCTAGAGTTCCAATCATAAGTGCATATGATCCAAGTAGAGAAAGTATGTTAGCTTATGCCTCTCCCTCATATGAAACTGCAATAGTGATTACCGGTCTTGTTAACGATTGCCTAGGACAATTCAGCACACCGATCCACCATTATTCCACACTCGCTATTTATTATATTTAGTAATATATTCTAACTTCATGATAACAGCACCTATTTTTATATTTTAGCTCTCGGATATCATACAAAGTTATCCTCTTCATACCCACAACCTAGTTTTATTTCTCGTTGCTAGTTGGAAGCAAATGTTCGGTGTACGTAGAGTCGTATTAGTGGCAGATAGGGCTTGAGAGAATATTGATATTACCTTTAGCTCCTTGTGGGTTAGACACTCCATACTTATTACTTCCACCTTTGGAAATTGCTACGATGATTCCTTGCACCTGGGGATTATCAAGCTCTTTTCTGGCGCCGTTGCCGGGGAGCAATAGCGTGGGGTTGATATTCTCGTGTGTGCTTGTTTGCTTTCTTCACTAAGTAGATTTTGTTTTTCCTTTTTTGTTTCTGTTTAGTTGTGGGTGAAACATACAAAAAAAATTAAAGAATGAAAATACCAAAAAAAATTACTTGCCACTCATGCCTAAAAAGTTTTTCAAAAAGAGAAGTGATTGGAAAGTTATGCGTTGAAGAAGTGAGGGTCGACCTTGAGCACTTGTGTTCATGCTCACAGAAACAATGTAGATTTTTTCATGGAAGTTTCTCTGTCAATAATTATCCCCTTATATATATCCATTGTATTATAAAAATAATATGCCGAGCTTTGGTTTTAGGATGATTAGATTGCTTGTTTACTATGTGCAGAACAAAAACAGAAACTTTGGCTGTAGCGTGTGATTTTAAATTTTTTACTCGAAAGTCAAATGGGTCTGAAACTTTTTTCAATTTACTTATTTATAAATTTTTCAAATTTTCAAATTTATTTCATAATTTTTGGAGTTACAGAAGTTTACTAAACCTTCAGATTACTACAGACTGTCCTGTTTTAGACAGATTCTGTTTTTCGTGTGTTGTTTGCTTATTTTGATGAATCTATGTGTAGTATCGGGGGGTATGAACCATGGTGAAATTGGAATACAGTAGATATAGTTATAATATGAAATTGGAATGAGTTTGCAACAGTACCTAAAGGTAGTGATTTGCTTTATTATACTAACGGATCTCACAAAGTTTTTGTTGAAGTTTTTTGTGGATGAAGTGTTCGAAGAGCGAGGAGTTACCGATGTGAGAAGAATAAAGAGAGGCAAGAGTTCAAGATTGGGGATTCCCAAGGAACCCCAAGTAAATATTCTATGGATACTCAAGCATCTAAGCTTGGGGATGCCCCGGTTGGCATCCCATCTTTCTTCTTCAACAATTATCGGTATACCTCGGTTTTTGTTTCGTTCACATGATTTGTGTCCTTTTTTGTTCTTCCTTTATGAACCATGCTAGTATGAGATATCCCTTCATTGATTTATAGAATGCTTCATGTGCTTCACTTATATCTTTTAAGTATGATCTTATAGAATTGCTCTTTGTGCTTCACTTAAATCTTTTGAGTATGGTTTTGTAGAATGCTTCGTGTGCTTCACTTATACATTTTGAGCTTGGACATTGGTTAGTTTATATTAATTGTAGAAAGCTCCATGAACTTCACTTATATATTTTGGAGTATGAATAATACTATCACCTAAAGCGGGTTTGGAAGAGTGTCAACTCTAGGAACTAGTGATCCCGCTATTCCGAATGAGAAAATTTTGCTTATGTGCAGAGTAGAAAAAATTGGTATGCTTGTATATCATGAAAAGAATGCTTTATGTGATGGTTATATTGTTGAAATCATTCATGATGCTACTGAAAATTATTACGAGGGAGGAATACATGCTTGTAGAAGTGCAATAATATCATGTTTTTCTCTCTATGTGCTTAAAGTTTTGAAGTTATACTTGTTTTTCCTTCCTATGCTAGTTGATTCTTGTTCCCATAAATTGTGTGCTTACAAAGTCCAAAGGCATAGGAAGTGGGTTAGGTTTAAATGTTCTAGTCATATTCTTCATGATGCTCTCTTTATGTTCAAGTCTTATCTTTCATGTGAGCATCATTGAAATCATCATGCCTAGCTAAAAGGCATTAAAGAAAAGCGCTTGTTGGGAGACAACCCAATATTTACCCTTACTATTTTTGTGTGTTTACATGATTAAGCTACTGTAGTAATAATGTTTTATAGCTTTTGTTTCAATAAAGTTCCAAGTAAGACCTTTGGGAAGGCTTGGGTTAAAAATGTGATCTTGCTGTAAAAAACAGAAACTTTGCGCTCACTGCCATTTTTTACAGAAGAGTGCTTTGGTGCTCTCTTTCTGTAGAAGATTAATGGACAAATTCCTCAAGTCCACCAATTTATTTCATAATTTTTGAGTAGCAGACGTATGGTTAGTGTTCAGATCATTACAGACTGATCTGTTTCTGACAGATTCTGTTTTCATTGCATAGTTTGCTTGTTTTCTAGTTTGTATGACTTACATTCCTCAATATAAATTATACAAATGATATGGTACAGTAGGCATTGTGTGAGAACAATTACGATCTTTTTCTTTGACAGTACCAAGGTGAATGGTTTACTCTTTATCATACTAACCAATCTCACGAAGTTTCGTTAAGTTTTGTGTGATTGATGTTTTCAAGCTTTGGGTGAGATATCGTTATGAGGAAAATAAGGAGTGGAACGACCCTAAGCTTGGGGATTCCCAAGGCACTCCAAGGTAATATTCAAGGAAGACTCGAGCGCCTAAGATTGGGGATGCCCCGGAAGGCATCCCCTCTTCCGTCTTCAAAACTATCGATATACCTTACTCGGAGCTATATTTTTATTCGTCACATGATATGTGTTTTTCTTGGAGCGTATTTTCAATTTTACTTGCTGTTTGAATAAAATCATTAGATTTGAAATCTTAAATGAAAAAGAATCCTCCCATGGCTAGTTAATTATTTGACTACTTAGTGTCCTTCACTCATATCTTTTTGGAGTACTTTGTCATTACTCACGTGCTTCACATATATCCTATGAGTAAATGGTTGAATGAATAGAATATCATAAATCTCAATTTATATATGTTTCATATTCTTATACCATGGGGAGTAATGACTTCACATAGAATAAGTATAGTTAGAAAACTTATTAAAAGTTAGCAAACGTAGAATTGGTCACTTGAACAATTCATGAAAGAATATTGAAGGAAGAGAGATTTCACATATAAATATACTATCTTGGACATATTTTGTAATTGTGAGCACTCATTAAAATATGACATGCTAAAAGGTTGATGTCGGACAAGGAAGACAACATAACGGGTTATGTTTTCTTATATCCGAAATAAAGTATATTGCCTTGGATCATCCAACATGTTGAGCTTGCTTTTCCCCCTCATGCTAGCCAAATTCTTTGCACAAAGTAGAGATACTACTTGTGCTTCAAACATTCCTTAAACCGGTTTTGCCATGAGAGTCCACCATGCCTACCTATGGATTTAGTAAGATCCTTCAAGTAAGTTGTCATCGGTGCATGCAATAAAAATTTCCCTCTAAATATGTATGATCTATTAATGTGGAGAAAATAAGCTTTATACGATCTTGTGATGTGGAAGAAATAAAAGTGACGGACTGCATAATAAAGGTTCGTATCACAAGTGGCAATATAAAGTGACGTTCTTTTGCATTAAGATTTTGTGCATCCAACCATAAAAGCGCATGACAACCTCTGCTTCCCTCTGCGAAGGGCCTATCTTTTACTTTTATCTTCTACCTTATGCAAGAGTCATGGTGATCTTCACCTTTCATTTTTACATTTTATCCTTTGGCAAGCACATTGTGTTGGAAAGATCCTGATATATATATCCAATTGGATGTATGTTATCATGAACTATTATTGTTGACATTACCCTTGAGGTAAAAGGTTGGGAGGTGAATCTATAAGCCCCTATCTTTCTCTGTGTCCGATTAAAACTTTGAACCCATAAATATCACGTGAGTGTTAGCAATTGTGAAAGATTAAATGATAGTTGAGTATGTGGAGTTTGCTAAACCAAAGCTGTGACATAGACCCTTCCTGAAAATAAGATGAATTGCAATTGTTTGATGACTAAGAATATAGTTTGTTTGTTTCAAGAAAGTTTATGACCTATACTTTAACATGTGAATAGCTTGCTACTTGATCATGAATTTTTTTATGAAGATGAGCTACTGTTATGATATATAATGATGTTATAAAAAGTGATTGAAACTATCATTGATGAAACTTATGCACTTGCTAGCATTCACACTTCATAAATTATTTCTTTTATCATTTACCTACTTGAGGACGAGCAGGAATTAAGCTTGGGGATGCTGATACGTATCCAACGTATCTATAATTTATGAAGTATTCCTGCTATTATATTATCAACCTTGGATGTTTTATATGCATTTATATGCTATTTTATATGATTTTTGGGACTAACCTATTAACCTAGTGCCCAATGTCAGTTTCTGTTTTTTCCTTGTTTTTGAGTTTTACAGAAAAGGAATATCAAACAGAGTCCAATTGACGTGCCAATTTTTGACGATTTTTTGTGGACCAAAAGAAGACCCTGGAGTAAAAGAGTTGGGCCAGGAGAGTCCCGGGGCGTCCATGAGGGTGGGCACCCCAGGCATGTGGTACTGCCTCGTGGACGCCTCGGGCACCTCCTTGACGTGAGACCGACGCCAAAAATTCCTATAAATACAGAAACCTCGGAAAATTAATCTAGATCAGGAGTTCCGCCGCCAGAAGCCTCCGTAGCCACCGAAAACCAATCTAGGCCCTCTCTGGCCCCCTGCCGGAGGGGGCCGTCACCACCGGAGGGCATGGAGGAGGATCCCGGAGGGGACATCATCACCATGAAGGCCAAAGACTAGAGGGAGAACCTATCCCCATCTAGGGGGAAGGCCATGGAGGAGGAAGCACAAGGGGGAGAACCTCTCCTCCTCTCTCTCGGTGGCACCGGAGTGCCATCGGGAGGGGAATCATCGCCGCGGTGATCGTCTTCATCAACATCACCATCATCATCACCATCCTCATCTCTTTTACGCGGTCCACTCTCCAGCACCCCGCTATAATCCCTACTTGAACATGGTGCTTTATGCCACATATTATGATCCAATGATGTGTTGCCATTGTATGATGTTTTGAGTAGATATCTTTTGTCTTTCGCTTGATTGATGATCTAGATTGGTATGAGTTGTATGTTTTACTTTGATGATGTCCTATGGTGCCCTCCGTGTCGCACAAGCGTGAGGGGTTCCCGCTATAGGGTGTTGTAATACGTTCATGATTCGCTTATAGTGGGTTGGTGAGTGACTGAAACACAAACCCGAGTAAGGGGGTTGTTGCGTATGGGAATAAAGAGGACTTGATGCTTTAATGCTATGGTTGGGTTTTACCTTAATGATCTTTAGTAGTTGCGGATGCTTGCTAGAGTTCCAATCATAAGTGCATATGATCCATGTAGAGAAAGTATGTTAGCTTATGCCTCTCCCTCATATGAAACTGCAATAGTGATTACAGGTCTTGTTAACGATTGCCTAGGACAATTCCGCACACTGATCCACCATTATTCCACACTCGCTATTTATAATATTTAGTAATATATTCTAACTTC
Organism: Triticum aestivum; assembly: GCF_018294505.1. Classification (NCBI taxonomy): domain Eukaryota; kingdom Viridiplantae; phylum Streptophyta; class Magnoliopsida; order Poales; family Poaceae; genus Triticum; species Triticum aestivum. Next base: position 235,166,747 of record NC_057794.1, on the reverse strand, counting down.
ATGATAACAGCACCTACGTTTATATTTTAGCTCTCCGATATCATACAAAGTTATCCTCTTCATACCCACAACCTAGTTTTATTTCTCGTAGCTAGTTGGAAGCAAATGTTTGGTGTACGTAGAGTCGTATCAGTGGCAGATAGGGCTTGAGAGAATATTGATCTTACCTTTAGCTCCTTGTGGGTTCGACACTCTATGCTTATCACTTCCACCTTTGGAAATTGCTACGATGATTCCTTGCTCTTGGGGATTATCACCTCCCGTACAACGCCATCCTCGGGTACCTAGCTCTGGCCCAGTTCATGGCAGCAACCCATCCGGCTTACAACCTCATGAAGATGCCGGGGAGCGAGGGTATCCTCACCATCAAGGGGGGCGCCAAGGAAGCCTTTATGACACTCAAGCTCACCCTCAAGACCGCCGCAACAGCGCAGCCCTCTGACTCGGATACCTCCAAGGCCAAGGGAGCCGCACCAACCAAGGAGAAGTAGTTTTTCACTCAGGACAAGGCAGAAACCAAGTGAGTGCCAGTCGAGGAGGACGGGTCTGAAGGGGCCACCTTTACCATAGGCGCCAACCTCGAGCCTGGTCAGGAGGAGGCGTTGGTGAAGTTCTGCGCGCAAACAAGGAAGTGTTCACTTGGGAGCCCGATTAGCTGGTGGGGGTCCCAAGAGAGGTGATAGAGCACCACCTAAAGGTGTGCCCCAACGTACCCCCCGTGAAGCAAAAGGCAAGGCGGCAGTCCACGGAGAAGCAAGCTTTCATCATCCAAGAAACCCGCAAGCTGGAGGCTACGGGTGTCATTCATGAGGTTCGGTACCCCGAGTGGCTGGCAAACCCCGTCGTCGTCCCCAAGAAAGGCGGGAAGGAGCGGATGTGCGTTGAATTCACCAACCTCAACAAGGCCTGCCCCCAAGATCCGTTCCCGCTTCCACGCATCGACCAGATCGTTGACTCCACTGCCGAGTGCGACTTGTTGTGCTTCCTGGATGCATTCTCAGGATATCACCAGATCAAGATGGCAGTAGAAGATGTGGAGAAGACCGCTTTCCTAACCCCGTGTGGGGTGTACTACTACACTTGCATGCCTTTCGGACTGGGCAACGCAGGCACAACCGTCCAGCGGTTCATGCACATCGCCTTGGGTCGGTAGCTCGGGAGGAACGCTGAAGCCTACATCAACGACATTGTGGTGAAGTCTCGGGAGGCGAGGACCTTGATCCAAGACCTGGAGGAGACCTTTGAAAGCCTCCGCCAGGTGGACTTGCGGCTCAACCCAGAGAAGTGCGTGTTTGGCGTCCCTTCCGGCAAGCTGCTGGGCTTCCTTGTGTCCCATAGGGGGATCAAGGCCAACCCAGAGAAGGTCAAGGCCATTGAAGACATGAGTCCACCGCAAACCCTCAAGGAAATGCAGAAGCTTGCTAGACGGGTGACTGCATTGAGACACTTTATTTCCAAGATGGGAGAGCGAGCCCTACCCTTATTCAAGCTGATGAAGAAGAAGGGCCCATTTGAGTGGACCCCGGAGGCCGACCGAGCATTTCAAGACCTCAAGAGATACTTTACTAGCCCTCCAGTGATGGTGGCTCCGCGACCTCTCGAGCCCTTGGTGCTCTATCTTGCCGCCACTCCCAACTCCACCAGCGCGGCTCTAGTGGCGGTTCGGGAAGAACACCAAGCCAAGGGCGCATCGCGCTGAGCTACACCCCCAGCAGAGATGACGTGAGACTAGATGGGTGCCACAAGGGCCGCCGCAGCAATAGCAGAAGAGCAAGCTCAGCAGGACGACGCTCTCGAATCCGCAAAGGCCTCGACAACCGATCAAGCGTTGGGGGCTCCACCACCTCAGGAGGCACCCCAACTCCTGGAAGACGCAAGCCTCATCAGCACGCCTACCCCCGTCAAGCACCCAGTATACTTCATCAGCATGGTGTTGTGGGACGCAAGGGCACGATATCCCATGCCTCATAAGCTCTTACTCGCGCTCTTAGTGGCTTCGCGTAAGTTGCGGGACTACTTCTAGGGCCACCCCATCAAGGTCGTCTCAGCCTACCCACTGGAGAGAGTGCTCAGGAGCCCCAACTCTGCTGGAAGGGTTGCTGAGTGGAACATTGAGTTGTAAGCATTCCAGTTGGAGTTCAGCACTACCAGGGTCATCAAGGGAGCTGCACTCGCTGATTTCGTGGCAGAATGGACGGACGCCCCGGCGCTTGAAATAGGCGAGGACCGGCCCCTTTCGCCTGGAAGCGAGGCGACCGACAACTGGGTCATGTATTTAAATGGTGCCTTCGCGCGCCATGGTGCAGGGGCTGGAGCAGTGCTCATCTCGCCCACTCAGGACAAGCTCTACTACGCCGTGCAGCTCTGCTTCTAGCATGGTGAGAAGGTCTCCAACAACATTGCAGAATACGAAGGCCTCATAGCCGGCCTAAAGGCTGTAGTGGCACTGGGGGTAAAGTGTCTCACCATCAGGGGCGACTTGTAGCTCCTCGTCAACTTCTCCAACAAGTTATACGAGCCAAAGAACGAACACATGGAGGCATACCTTACGAAAGTACGCAAGATGGAGAAGCAGTTCCTGGGCCTGGGGTTGCAGCACGTGCCCTGGGGAACCAACAAGGAAGCCGATGACATCGCCAGAAGGACATCCAAGCGACAACTCCAAGAGCCTGGCGTCTTCGAGGAGCGGCTCTTCAATCCATCAGCAACACCACCTCTTTCAAGAACAGCTCAGCCCCGGGAGGAACCCCCACAGCCGCCTGCCATAGGAGCCCTAGCCTATGGCCCGACCTCGGGAGCGCACCTACTCTTGGCGCTCGAGCCCCAGGAGGGATGCTGGACCAAGGAACTCAAGGAATACCTGATGCAAGGGACGTTACCGGAGAAGGAGGAGGACGCGGAGCGTGTGGCCTGGCAGGCCACAACATACTGCATCCGGGACGGTGAGTTATACAGGAAGCGGCCAAATGACGTTTCACTCCGTTGTATCTCCAGGGAACAGGGGAAAGAGCTGATAGCCGACATACACGATGGGGATTGCGGCACCATTCGTCGTCGTGAACCCTCGTCAACAATGCATTCCGCGGTGGATTCTACTGGCCTACAGCGCTCAATGATGCAGCTGAGCTGGTGAAGTCCTACGAGGCCTGCCAATTCCATGCCAAGCAGATCCTTCAGCCAGCTCAGGGCCTCCAGACCTTTCTACTCTCGTGGCCATTCACAGTGTGGGGGTTAGATATCCTGGGCCCGTTCCCTCAGGCGCCTGGGGGCTATCGATACCTCTACGTCGCCATCGACAAGTTCACTAAGTGGGCGGAGGTGGAAGCCGTCCGCACCATCCCAGCTGGCTCTGCAGTCAAGTTCATCAAGGGCCTCGTGAGCCCTTTTGGGGTCCCCAACCACATCATCACCGATAATGGCTCGCAGTTCACTAGTAATCTCTTCAAGTCATATTGTGCTAACCTTGGAACGCAGATCTGCTAAGCTTTGGTAGCGCACCCCAGGAGCAATGGCCAGGCCGAACGTGCCAACACGGAGGCCCTGAGAGGCCTCAAGACCAGGACCTTCAAGAAGAAGCTCGAGGTCTGCGGTAGGGGTTGTCACGATGAGCTACAGTCCGTGATGTGGTCCATTTGCACCACCGCCACCAAGCCGACGGGTGAGACCCCATTCTTCCTCGTCTATGGAGCAGAAGCAGTCCTCCCTCATGAGGTTAGACATCGCTCCGCACAGGTCCTGGCATTTGATGAAACGCAGCAGGACGCCAGGCGGGGGGTGGACCTCGTGTTGGGGGAGGAACGTCGCCGCGAAATAACACTACGGGCAGCAAGATACCAGCAGGCGCTGCGGCAGTACCACTGTTGCAGCGTCTGCTCCAGGACGCTCGAGGTGGGTGACCTCGTCCTAAGGCGGGTCCTCTCTAGGGAAGGGCTGCATAAGCTCTTGCCCATGTGGGAGGGTCCGTTCAAGGTTGTCCATGTCTCCAGGCCTGGCACCGCGCGCCTGGAGACACAGGATAGGGTACCCATCCAGAACGCCTAAACATTCACCACCTCCGGAAGTTCTACCCCAGAAGAAAGGCCCAGCGCATGTGAAGAAGGCCAGCGCCTGTGGAGAAAGGCCCAACGCCTGTGAAGAAGGCCGAGTGCTTGTGAAGATCGCCGCCCATGACACTCTCACGTAATAATGAGTGGGGCTGTACACGCCCCGGAGTCCTAGGAGTGCCACCCTTGGGCCTCGGGGGCTCCCTCCCACGTCTTAGTGGCAGCATTTAGCTCCGCGCTAGTGAGAAGACGTTGGAGACTAGACTAGGTGCCGAACGCGTCTTTTCATTTGCTTTCCAAAGTTGTCTCGCCCCTCTTTAATTGAAATTTTCTTTTTGGTGTCTCTTGCTGGTCTCACCCTTTCGCTTTCTGCCTTTGTTTCTGCCTTCATTTCTTTGGTCGGCCTGTACTCTCTCTCGCATTCCTAGCGAGGGGGCTGAACAGGTACCTTCGTGAGCTTCCTTCTTCTATTATTCGTGAGGTACCCTCGTTCAAGCCCACAAGCTGGCGCACCTCTCTCTCTCAATCTGTGCCCCTCGGGTACCACGATACGAAGCGATGGGTCAAGGCCAGTGGGACCTACGACCAAGCCTCGGGAGAACGATAAACATCTTGACGAATTTTTTGCAGTTCTGAAGCGCCTATCAGGTCAAGGAGGCCTCGATAGGCACCAGTAAGCAAGCAAGCGCCTCGTGAGGAGGAGGCCACTCCGAGCAAGTCAAGCTAAGTTATCCCTACATAAAACGACAATGTTGCTACATAGCACAGAAGCAACAAACATAGCATAATGATTGAGATCATAGTTCAATACATGCCCCTCCGGGGCCCATTCTAGTTTCTTTTTTATGCAGGAAGGAAAGTAAGAACTAATAAAAGCGGCGTCTGCCCCTATAGCAGTCCACGGGGGCAGGCTCCTGGCGCTGTCCTGAGCTCAGCCGGACCCCTCCTCGCGCTTCACGGAGGTGCGGCGATGAGACAACCCACTGCCGCCTTCAAAGCGGGCGTGGCGGTTGGTCGTAACCGCCACTGCTGGAGTTGTCGTTGGAGGAAGAGCCGCCGTAGCTGGACGAGACGTGGTCGTCCCCAAGGGCGGGTTCACCCTCGTCCTCATCATGACCATCGCCAAGGCCGAGCACCTCCTCGCCTTCGTTGACCTCGGGGAAGCACCCGGCGCAGCGACCATCTTCCCCAAACACCCTCACGTAGAGGGGCGCGTCACCGTCAGACTTGAAATGGAGGGTGCACCGCCTGCCCAGGCCGCGTGCGCAGGCAAACGTCTGCCAGCCACGGGCTAGGGCTATGTTGCCCGCAACATAGACCTCGACCCAGGAAGCCCTACTGCAGCAGCCGTCCGCCTGCAGCCAGAACCCGCCTAGACCAGAGGCTGACAGCTCGTCGACAAAGAAACATAGGAGCTGAGGACAGCTACCGGACGGGTTCTCCGACCAGACAACGAACTCCGGCAGCACCTCCACCGAGTGGAAGCGCGGTCGGGGAGGCCGCGCAACCACGGCGCGTCTCCCTTCATCGACAGGACAGCCACGACCGAAGCGACCCATGCCACGTGAAAGTGCTAGTTATCGACTAGAGGGGGGTGAATAGGCGATTTTTATGGAAGTCTTCAAAACATGGAAGTTTCGAAGACAAACGATATAAATGAACCTATAAACATGCAGCAGAAGGTTGACTACACTAGGCAAGCCATAGTCAAGTATACAATGAAGTGAAAGCACGAAGACCAATAGCAGCTAGGAAGTATGGATTAGGATGGAAGATTGTATGAAGCCAATCAGAACAAATAGTCACACCATGAAGACAAACAGATAATGCAAGCCGGCAATGACTTCACAAGGACCAACTGTAATTAAAGAGAAGGGAAGGATAGAACCAGTTGCTTGGTGAAGACAAGGGATTTGATGGACCAGTTCCAGTTGTTGTGACAATTGTACGTCTGGTTAGGGAGGCTGAGATTTAACTCAGAAGACCATGTCTTCACCTTATTCCCCTTGAGCTAAGGACACACAGTCCTTGCCCAATCACTCAGGTAAGTCTTCAAGGTAGACTTCCAAACCTTCACAGACTTCGTTCACCGGCGATCCACAATGACTCTTGGATGCTCAAAACGCAACGCCTAACCGGCTGGAGGATTCACAGTCCTCAAGTGTAACAAGTCTTCAGATCACACAGACAGGAAGACTTCATTGATGCCTAACACTCTTTGGCTCTGGGTGTTTAGGGCTTTGTCCTCACAAGGATTTCTCTCTCAAAGGCTTCGGAGGTGGGTTGCTCTCAAACGACAAAAGTCATGCACTAACTCTAAGCAGCCACCAATTTATGGTGTAGGGGGTGGGCTATTTATAGCCACTAGGCAACCCAACTTGATTTATCTGAAATGACCCTAGGTCACTAAGGAACTGACACGTGTTCCAACGGTCTGTTTTCAAACACACGCGACAGCTTGACTTGGGCTACAAGTAAAGCTGACTTATCCAGCTCTCGATAAGATTTGCTCTCATTGTCTTCGCTCGAAGACTTAGGATTTGGTTGAGCATCACTTTAGTCATTCTGACTATGTTCACTTGGACCCCACTTAACAGTACGGTGGTTCCTATGACTCAACAAAGAAGAAAATGAAACTACGAAACAACTCTGTCTTCGCGCTCCAAAGTCTTCATGCGATGTCTTCTCATGTCATAGTCTTCAATATGAATATCTTCACATACCACCATTGTCTTCAATGTCTTCACACATTTTAGGGGTCATCTCCAGTAGGTAAACCGAATCAATGAGGGACTACTACCTGTGTTATCCTGCAATTCTCACAAACACATTAGTCCCTCAACCAGGTTTGTCATCAATACTCCAAAACCAACTAGGGGTGGCACTGGATGCACTTACAATCTCCCCCTTTTTGGTGATTGATGACAAACTGGTTGAAGTTTTCAACGGGGATAAAAGTATGTGAAATTGTAAAGGCTTGAGGTATTGTCTTTGTAAGTAGCAAAAAGGCTCCCCCTGAAGATGTGCATATAAGTATTTTTCTTTTGAATGCAAATGCACAAGGCAGGTTGTACTTGCGGAGATCCTCTTTTACTTATGAAGACAATTCATCATGCATGAAAGAATATAGCAAAGATAATGACATGCATAATGAAAAATGGACGTCTACAAGACGACTTCGTGCCGAATTTATCGTCACACATGCGGAATTTATCATCGCATCACATAGTTGATGAAAACATAGCAGACAACCATCAAGGTTAAGTGTTACAACTCAAAAGAACCAAATGTATCAAGAGCGAGAGTTGTAAGCACTTGGCAAATGTAACAAAAGTATAGCAACCACCCATATGGACCCGCTTGAAGACTATCAACTCATATGCTTCTCCCCCTTTTGTCAGAAATGGCCAAAAAGGTTTGAAGACATAGAGCTTGCTAGTCGTTCCCATGAGGAGTAGGCGAAGCAGCAGGGTCGTCGTTGAGGTTTGGTGGTGCAGAAGAACTTGGTGCAGTGTCGATATGCGCTGAAGTTGGAGGTGGTGAAGTAGCATCATCTTGGTCATGAATGACTCTGGCATTAACTGTTGCAACTGAGGAAGAATATTCAGAGTCTTTGAGTGAGGGAGTCTGACGCAAGTGAGCGTCCCGGGGAGGAGTTGAATCAAACTTGAATCTCTCCGTGAAGCCATCCTGTTGAAGATCATCTTCAGAGCTTAGCAGAGTCAGACTCTTCCACGATCGGCGACAGGTTTCATGAGTGACAAAGGCATTCTTGGTGGCAAGATTGCGAATGCGATTGACATCCACCAAGAGGCTTTGCATCTGACGCTTGAGCCAGTCATGATGCTTATCCTGTTTCTGATGCAGGGCGACTAGAAGCTCTCGGTCATTGAGAACATGAGATCGCTTCTGAGGCCTTTGGGCAATTGTGCTTTCAGTGGCTTCAGTTCAGGTACGAGGGGCACATGTGTTGCTAGCCAAAGGATAAAAATGAGTGACGGCCTAAAATCCTTCAATGGGCTGGGTGAAGCTTCGACGATCGACATTGTGAAGATAAATTGGCTCCTTTGCAGGCTCTGGGTAAATGGCTACGACAGACAGATCAACCTCTGGCAAGAATATAAGATGATTGCGTGCAGACGGCTAATAGTTGATAGCAGAGTGAAGCTTGATGAGGTGCATTACTCATGGAGCATAGAACTTTAGACCAAAGATATCAGAGCCAGATGCAGCCAGTTTTCTGATGAAGAAGTCTTGAGCATTGAAGCTGATGCCATTGAAGATATAGAAAACCAATGTCTTCATTTCTCCTTCAAGCTTCGCTATAGGAGAATGTCCTTTGACAGGCCATAGAGTTTGCCTGATGATATGGTAAATAGTGCAGGGCAAATACTCTAGGCCTTCAACAAAGAACTCCTTGGGATAGTCAGCGTCATGGGGCAGTGGCTTCATCATACTCAGCATTTGGCTCATGTTAGGCTCTGGCTTCTAGAAGATGCTCTCCAAAGCATTCTGGTGTAGCTGACAACCTAGTTCATAATGTTCGCCAGGAGTGGGCAAGGCAGTAAGCTCAATAATGTCTTGGGATTTAGCTTCATGGTGTTGTAGCCGCGAATGTGGAGGGTAGCATAAAATTGTAGCAGAAGCTCTCCATTCCAATGTTCTTTGGCAGTCACAAACTGGAGAAGGCCAACATCTCTGAAGCAGTCAAGGGCTTCTTCTAGGCAGGGCAGGCCAGCCATGGCTTCACATCCTAGACGCATATGAGGGAAAATGCGCCCCTGATTGTATAAGATGCAGGAATAGTAACTGCGCCACTGATAACTCCAGAATCGATCTGATGAAATTATTGGCCTTGTGTAGGGGTTCTTAGCACTTTCAAAGAATGTGTTGTGTGCCTTGAAGCCATTCAGATTAAATGATCCTGGTGAAGTTGCAGTACCGGGAAACCTTGGCAGCCTAGGCTTTGGCTTCTGGACCTGAGGCCTGTGCTCCACATGATAGTCAAATTGCGGACCGACAATAGGTGGAGGAACCAGAATGGGCCAGCGGACAGTGGTAAGTTGACCTTGATAGAATGCTTGCTCAATGGTGTGTGGCCTGGGAGGTGGTACATGAGTAGAGCCATTGACGTGGGCTTCGAGCCGCACAATGGCTTCAGGGTTTACATGCACTTCTCGCGCCACATTAGCTTCAGGCGCCAAATTTGCTTCGGCCATGACAATGTCATTGGCTTCAGTATTGGTGTTTGTGGCCGCCTTAGTATTTTCAACCTCCACTTGAGTAGCTGGAGGGTCAGATACGTTCTCCTCGAGAACAACTTCAGGGTTGGACGGGGTGTAGCAACACGTTCTTCTTGTTGGGGAACGTAGCAATAATTCAAAATTTTCCTACGTATCACCAAGATCAATCTATGGAGTCATCTAGCAACGAGGGAGGAGTGGATCTACATACCTTTGTAGATCGCGCGTGGAAGCGTTCAAGAGAACGGGGTTGATGGAGTCGTACTCGTCGTGATCCAAATCACCGATGATCCTAGCGCCGAACGGACGGCACCTCCGCGTTCAACACACGTACGGAGCAGCGACGTCTCCTCCTTCTTGATCCAACAAGGGGGAAGAAGAGGTTTATGGAGATCCAACAGCACGACGGCGTGGTGGTGGAAGTAGCGGGATTCCAACAGGGCTTCGCCAAGCGCCGTGGGAGGAGGGAGATGTGTCATGGGAGGGAGAGGGAGGCGCCAGGGCTTAGGTATGGTTGCCCTCCCTTCCCCCACTATATATAGGGCCAAGGGAGAGGGGGAGGGCGCAGCCTTGCCCCTTCCTCCAAGGAAGGGTGCGGCCAAGGGGGTGAGGAGTCCATCCTCCCCAAGGCACCTCGGAGGTGCCTTCCCCCTTTAGGACTCTCCCCTCCTCTTGTCCCTTTGGCGGATGGGCCTCTTGGGGCTGGTGCCCTTGGCCCATATAGGCCAAGGCGCACCCCCTACAACCCATGTGGCCCCTTGGGTCAGGTGGCCCCACCCGGTGGACCCCCGGGACCCTTCCGGTGGTCCCGGTACAATACCGGTGACCCCGAAACTTGTCCCGATGGCCGAAATAGCACTTCCTATATATAATTCTTTACCTCCGGACCATTCCGGAACTCCTCATGACGTCCGGGATCTCATCAAAACTCCTCACAACTTTCGGGTTACCGCATACTAATATCTCTATAACCCTAGCGTCACCGAACCTTAAGTGTGTAGACCCTACGGGTTCAGGAGACATGCAGACATGACCGAGATGACTCTCCGGTCAATAACCAACAGCGGGATCTGGATACCCATGTCGGCTCCCACATGTTCCACGATGATCTCATCGGATGAACCATGATGTCAAGGACTTAATCAATCCCGTATACAATTCCCTTTGTCTATCGGTACGACACTTGCCCGAGATTCAATCGTCGGTATCCCGATACCTTGTTCAATCTCGTTACCGGCAAGTCTCTTTACTCGTTCCGTAACACATCATCCCGTGATCAACTCCTTGATCACATTGTGCACATTATGATGATGTCCTACCGAGTGGGCCCAGAGATACCTCTCCGTCACACGGAGTGACAAATCCCAGTCTTGATTCGTGCCAACCCAACAAACACTTTCGAAGATACCCGTAGTGTACCTTTATAGCCACCCAGTTACGTTGTGACGTTTGGCACACCCAAAGCACTCCTACGGTATCCGGGAGTTGCACAATCTCATGGTCTAAGGAAATGATACTTGACATTACAAAAGCTTTAGCATACGAACTACACGATCTAGTGCTATGCTTAGGATTGGGTCTTGTCCATCACATCATTCTCCTAATGATGTGATCCCGTTATCAACGACATCCAATGTTCATGGTTAGGAAATCGTAACCATCTATTGATCAACGAGCTAGTCAACTAGAGGCTTACTAGGGACATGGTGTTGTCTATGTATCCACACATGTATCTGAGTTTCCTATCAATACAATTCTAGCATGGATAATAAATGATTATCATGAACAAGGAAATATAATAATAACTAATTTATTATTGCCTCTAGGGCATATTTCCAACAGTCTCCCACTTGCACTAGAGTCAATAATCCAGTTCACATCGATATGTGATCAACACTCAAGGTCACATCCCCATGTGACTAACACCCAGAGAGTTCTGGGTTTGATCATGTTATGCTTGTGAGAGAGGTTATAGTCAACGGGTCTGAATCTTTCAGATCCGTATGTACTACGCAAATTTCTTATGTCATCTTGTAGATGCAACTACCACGTTCTATTTGGAGCTATTCCAAATAACTGTTCTACTATACGAATCCAGTTTACTACTCAGAATAATCTGGATTAGTGTCAAAGTTTGCATCGGCGTAACCCTTTACGACGAACTCTTTTACCACCTCCATAATCGAGAAAATTCCTTAGTCCACTAGTTACTAAGGATAACTTTGACTGTTGTCCTATGTCCATTCTTGGATCACTCTTGTACCCCTTGACTGACTCATGGCAAGGCACATTTCAGGTGCGGTACACATCATAGCATACTGTAGAGCCTACGTCTAAAGCATAGGGGACGACCTTCGTCCTTTCTCTCTATTCTGCCGTGGTCGAGCTTTAAGTCTTAACTTCATACCTTACAACTCAGGCAAGAACTCCTTCTTTGACTGATCCATCTTGAACACCTTTAAGATCATGTCAAGGTATGTGCTCATTTGAAAGTACCATTAAGCGTTTTGATCTATCCTTATAGATCTTGATGCTCAATGTTCAAGTAGCTTGATCCAGGCTTTCCATTGAAAAACACTTTCCAAATAACCCTATATGCTTTCCAGAAATTCTACGTCATTTCTGATCAATAATATGTCAACAACATATATTTATCAGAAATTCTATAGTGCTCCCACTCACTTCTTTGGAAATACAAGTTTCTCATAAACTTTGTATAAACCCAAAATCTTTGATCATCATCAAAGCATACATTCCAACTCCGAGATGCTTACTCCAGTCCCTAGAAGGATTGCTGGAGCTTTGCATACTTATTAGCATCTTTCAGGATTGACAAAACCTTCCGGTTGTATCACATACAACCTTTCCTCAAGAAAATCGTCGAGGAAACAATGTTTTGACATCCTATCTGCAAGATTTCATAAATAATGCAGTAATCGCTAATATAATTCCAACAGACTCTTAGCATCGCTACGAGTGAGAAAGTCTCATCGTAGTCAACTCCTTGAACTTGTCGGAAAACATCTTAACGACAAGTCGAGCTTTCTTAATGGTGACATTTACCATCATTGTCCGTCTTCCTTTTAAAATCCATCTGTACTCAACAGCCTTACGACCATCGAGCTGTTCTGTCAAAGTCTACACTTTGTTTCCATACATGGATCCTCTCTCGGATTTTATGGCCTCGAGCCATTTATCGGAATCCGGGCCCACCATCGCTTCTCCATAGCTCGTAGGTTCATTGTTGTCTAGCAACATGACTTCCAAGACAGGATTACGTACCACTCTGAAGTAGTACGCATCCTTGTCATCCCACGAGGTTTGGTAGTGACTTGATCTGAAGTTTCATGATCACTATCATAAGCTTCCACTTCAATTGGTGTAGGTGCCACAGGAACAACTTCCTGTGCCCTGCCACACACTAGTTGAAGAGACGGTTCAATAACCTCATCAAGTCTCCACCATCCTCCCACTCAATTCTTTCGAGAGAAACTTTTCCTCGAGAAAGGACCCGATTCTAGAAACAATCCCTTATTGCTTTCGGATCTGAGACAGGAGGTATACCCAACTGTTTTGGGTGTCCTATGAAGATGCATTTATCCGCTTTGGGTTCGAGCTTATCAGCCTGAAACTTTTTCACATAAGCGTCGCAGCCCCAAACTTTTAAGAAATGACAGCTTAGGTTTCTCTAAACCATAGTTCATACGGTGTCATCTCATCGGAATTACGTGGTACCCTATTTAAAGTGAATGTGGTTGTCTCTAATGCCTAACCCATAAACTATCGTGGTAATTCGATAAGAGACATCATGGTATGCATCATATCCAATAGGGTGCAGTTATGATGTTCGGACACACCATCACACTATGGTGTTCCAGGCTGTATCAGTTGTGAAACAATTTCCACAATGTCTTAATTCTGTGCCAAACTCGTAATTCAGATATTCATCTCTATGATCATATCATAGATCTTCTATCCTCTTGTCACGACGATCTTTCAACTTCACCCTGAAATTACTTGAACCTTTCAACAATTCAGACTCGTGATTCATCAAGTAAATATACTCAACATCTACTCAAATCATCTGTGAAGTAAGAACATAACGATATCCACTACATGCCTCAGCACTCATTGGATTGCACACATCAAAATGTATTACTTCTAACAAGTTACTTTCTAGTTCCATTTTACTGAAAAACGAGGCTTTCAGTCATCTTGCCCATGTGGTATGATTTGCATGTCTCAAGTGATTCAAAATCAAGTGAGTCCAAATGGTCCATTTGCATGGAGTTTCTTCATGCATATACACCAATAGACATGGTTCGCATGTCTCAAACCTTTCAAAAACGAGTGAGCCCAAAGATCCATCAACATGGAGCTTCTTCATGCGTTTTATACCGATATGACTTAAGTGGCAGTGCCACAAGTAGGTGGTACTATCATTACTATCTTTTGGCATGAACATGTGCATCACTACGATCGAGATTCAATAAACCATTCATTTCAGGTGTAAGACCATTTGAAGGTATTATTCAAATAAACAGAGTAACAATTATTCTCTTTAAATGAATAACCGTATTGCGATAGACATAATCCAATCATGTCTATGCTCAACGCAAACACCAAATAACAATTATTTAGGTTTAATACCAATCTCGATGGTAGAGGGAGCGTGCGATGCTTGATCATATCAATCCTGGAAACACTTCCAACACATATCGTCAGCTCACCTTTAGCTAGTCTCCGTTTATTCCGTAGCCTTTCGTTTCGAGTTACTAACACTTAGCAACCGAACCGGTATCTAATACCCTGGTGCTACTAGGAGTACTAGTAAAGTACACATCAACACAATGTATATCCAATATACTTCTATCGACCTTGCCAGCCTTCTCATCTACCAAGTATCTAGGGTAATTCTGCTCCAGTGGTTGTTCCCCTTATTACAGAAGCACTCAGTCTCGGGTTTGGGTTCAACCTTGGGTTTCTTCACTAGAGCAGCAGCTGAATTGCCGTTTCATGAAGTATCCCTTTGTTCCCTTGCCCTTCTTGAAACTAGTGGTTTCACCAACCATCAACAATTGATGCTCCTTCTTGATTTCTACTTTCGCAGTGTCAAACATCGCGAATATCTCAAGGATCATCATATATGTCCCTGATATATCATAGTTCATCACGAAGCTCTAGCAGCTTGGTGGTAACGACTTCGGAGAACCATCACTATTTCATCTGGAAGATCAAGTCCCACTCGATTCAAATGATTGTTGTACTCAGACAATCTGAGCACAAGCTCAACAATTGAGCTTTTCTCCCTTAGTTTGCAGGCTAAGAAAATCGTCGGAGGTCTTATACCTCTTGACGTGGGCATGAGCCTGAAATCCCAATTTCAGCCCTTGAAACATCTCATATGTTTCGCGACGTTTCAAAACGTCTTCGGTGCCTCAACTCTAAGCCGTTTAACTGAACTATCACGTAGTTATAAAAATGTGTATGTCAGATGTTCGCAACATCCATAGACAACGTTCGAGGTTCAGCACACTGAGCGGTGCATTAAGGACATAAGCCTTCTATGAAGCAATGAGGACAATCCTCATTTTACGGACCTAGTCCGCATAATTGCTACTATCAACTTTCAACTAAATTTTCTCTAGGAACATATCTAAACAGTAGAACTGAAGCGCGAGCTACGGCATAATTTGCGAAGACCTTTTGACTATGTTCAGGATAATTAAGTTCATCTTATGAACTCCCACTCAGATAGACATCCCTCTAGTCATCTAAGTGATTACATGATACGAGTCAACTAGGCCGTGTCCGATCATCACGTGAGACGGACTAGTCAACATCGGTGAACATCTTCATGCTGATCGTATCTACCATACGACTCATGCTCGACCTTTCGGTCTTCTGTGTTCCGAGGCCATGTCTGTACACATGCTAGGCTCGTCAAGTCAACCTAAGTGTTTCGCGTGTGTAAATCTGTCTTACACCCATTGTATGTGAACGTTAGAATCTATCACACCCGATCATCACGTGGTGCTTCGAAACAACGAACTGTCACAACGGTGCACAGTTAGGGGGAACACTTTCTTGAAATTTTAATGAGGGATCATCTTATTTACTATCGTCGTTCTAAGTAAACAAGATGTAAAAACATGATAAACATCACATGCAATCAAATAATAGTGACATGATATGGCCAATATCATATAGCTCCTTTGATCTCCATCTTGGGGCTCCATGATCATCTTGTCACCGGCATGACACCATGATCTCCATCATCATGATCTCTATCATCGTGTCTTCATGAAGTTGTCTCGTCAACTATTACTTCTACTACTATAGCTAACAGTTAGCAATAAAGTAAAGTAATTACATGACGTTTATGTTGACACGCAGGTCATAAATAAATTAAGACAACTCCTATGGCTCCTGCCGGTTGTCATACTCATCGACATGCAAGTCGTGATTCCTATTACAAGAACATGATCAATCTCATACATCACATATATCATTCATCACATCCTTTTGGCCATATCACATCACATAGCATACCCTGCAAAAACAAGTTAGACGTCCTCTAATTGTTGTTTGCATGTTTTACGTGGCTGCTATGGGTTTCTAGCAAGAACGTTTCTTACCTACGCAAAGACCACAACGTGATATGCCAATTGCTATTTACCCTTCATAAGGACCCTTTTCATCGAATCCGATCCGACTAAAGTGGGAGAGACAGACACCCGCCAGCCACCTTATGCAACTAGTGCATGTTAGTCGGTGGAACCGGTCTCACGTAAGCGTATGTGTAAGGTTGGTCTGGGCCGCTTCATCCCACGATGCCGTCGAATCAAGATTGGACTAGTAACGGTAAGCATATTGAACAAAATCAATGCCCACAACTACTTTGTATTCTACTCGTGCATAGAAACTACGCATAGACCTAGCTCATGATGCCACTGTTGGGGAACGTAGCAATAATTCAAAATTTTCCTACGTATCACCAAGATCAATCTATGGAGTCATCTAGCAACGAGGGAGGAGTGGATCTACATACCCTTGTAGATCGCACGCGGAAGCGTTCAAGAGAACGGGGTTGATGGAGTCGTACTCGTCGTGATCCAAATCACCGATGATCCTAGCGCCGAACGGACGGCACCTCCGTGTTCAACACACGTACGGAGCAGCGACGTCTCCTCCTTCTTGATCCAGCAAGGGGGAAGAAGAGGTTGATGGAGATCCAACAGCACGACGGCGTGGTGGTGGAAGTAGCGAGATTCCAACAGGGCTTCGCCAAGCGCTGTGGGAGGAGGGAGATGTGTCATGGGAGGGAGAGGGAGGCGCCAGGTCTTAGGTATGGTTGCCCTCCCTTCCCCCCACTATATATAGGGCCAAGGGAGAGGGGGAGGGCGCAGCCTTGCCCCTTCCTCCAAGGAAGGGTGCGGCCAAGGGGGGGAGGAGTCCATCCTCCCCAAGGCACCTCGGAGGTGCCTTCCCCCTTTAGGACTCTCCCCTCCTCTTGTCCCTTTGGCGCATGGGCCTCTTGGGGCTGGTGCCCTTGGCCCATATAGGCCAAGGCTCACCCCCTACAGCCCATGTGGCCCCTTGGGTCAGGTGGCCCCACCCGGTGGATCCCCGGGACCCTTCCGGTGGTCCCGGTACAATACCGGTGACCCTGAAACTTGTCCTGATGGCCGAAATAGCACTTCCTATATATAATTCTTTACCTCCGGACCATTCCGGAACTCCTCATGACGTCTGGGATCTCATCCGGGACTCCGAACAACTTTCGGGTTACCGCATACTAATATCTCTATAACCCTAGCGTCACCGAACCTTAAGTGTGTAGACCCTGCGGGTTCGGGAGACATGTAGACATGACCGAGCTGACTCTCCGGTCAATAACCAACAGCGGGATCTGGATACCCATGTTGGCTCCCACATGTTCCACGATGATCTCATCGGATGAACCACGATGTCAAGGACTTAATCAATCCCGTATACAATTCCCTTTGTCTATCGGTACGACACTTGCCCGAGATTCGGTCGTCGGTATCCCGATACCTTGTTCAATCTCGTTACCGGCAAGTCTCTTTACTCGTTCCATAACACATCATCCCGTGATCAACTCCTTGATCACATTCTGCACATTATGATGATGTCCTACCGAGTGGGCCCAGAGATACCTCTCCGTCACACGGAGTGACAAATCCCAGTCTTGATTCGTGCCAACCCAACAGACACTTTTGGAGATACCCGTAGTGTACCTTTATAGCCACCCAGTTACGTTGTGACGTTTGGCACACCCAAAGCACTCCTACGGTATCCGGGAGTTGCACAATCTCATGGTGTAAGGAAATGATACTTGACATTAGAAAAGCTTTAGCATACGAACTACACGATCTAGTGCTATGCTTAGGATTGGGTCTTGTCCATCACATCATTCTCCTAATGATGTGATCCCGTTATCAACGACATCCAATGTCCATGGTTAGGAAACCGTAACCATCTATTGATCAACGAGCTAGTCAACTAGAGGCTTACTAGGGACATGGTGTTGTCTATGTATCCACACATGTATCTGAGTTTCCTATTAATACAATTCTAGCATGGATAATAAACGATTATCATGAACAAGGAAATATAATAATAACTAATTTATTATTGCCTCTAGGGCATATTTCCAACACTTCTTCTATTGGTTCTTCTTGTGCATCAGCTGATGCAGCCGGAATGTCTTCAGCAGCTTTGGCTTCAGACTCTGAGATGTTCGCAGTTGGAGTGGCTTCAGGAAACACTTGGCACAATACTGAGTGGTGGTGCTCTTCTCCTTTTGGAACACTTGTAAGAGTGACTTGTGACCTTGGACCTTTGTGAAGCCTGCGAAATGCTGGCGACGCCATTGGAGAGGGAGTCGGCTGGGCCACAAAGTCATCATCTTCAAGCACCGGAGTGGTGGCTTGAGGTGGGGGAGTACTTGGTGATTCTTGATGGGGGGAGTCTTGAGGGTGATCAGCCCATGAATCATCCTGAGCAATTGGCGTCAAAGGACGACCAATGCTGATGAGTTCGCTGTTCGTCAGAACAGGCGATGATACAATGTTGTGCTCGATCTGAGGAAGGACTTCATCATCTTCAACATTGTCTTGGGAACCAATGTCTTCAGCTGCGGTGGGGTCAACAACTAGATCTTCTTCAGCTTCAGGAGCCTTTGTGGTAGCAGGCTCATGAACTATCAACTGCCGCTCATGGTGTTCTGACGCAGGACGAGCCACTGAAATTGGCTCGACGACAAGGGGCTCTGTGGGAGCAGCCCGATTTTTCTTCTTCGTTTTTCTCTTCTTGTTTGGTGGAGCCTCATCAGTGGTGTTCTTGGTTTTATGCTTTATGGCTTCGGCTTCGGCTGCCCTTGTTTTCTTGAGCTCCTAAGCCACTATGGGGACCTTAGGCTTCAAGCCTGTCATACTGGCAGGGATGACAATGCGGGGTTCTTCCTGCCTTGATGCTTCAGCTTGGGCCACAACAAGCTTCTTCTTATTCTTGGCAGCCATTCTGGGGTCGATGCCAGGGTGCCCCAGAGCCTTGCGCTTTTCTTCTTCGTTATGGGCTTGAACACTTTTCTCAGCAAAGTACTTCATTCTCTCTCTTGAACCCTTTGCTTCCTGGCACTTCTGGTGGAACTGTTCTTTGAGCTCATGCAGCGTCTGCTTGAAGCTTTGAATATCAGCCACACTGAGGTTGGCCACATTCTTCTTGAACTGAGCCTTCTCATAATCAGTTTTGTTCTTTAATTCAACAATCTTCTGAGCCAGAGCCAGTTTAGAAGCAATGGCACTGTGGAATGAGACACTGATGCCAATTGGAAGCTCAAGGTCGTCGAGGTTGATGCTGGGGTTTTCAAACCATTCATCTATGAAGTTGTTCAAGATGTCCACATCAAACAGGGCTAGATCATTGAAGATCTCCGCCTCTTCTTTGCACTTTATCAGCAGCTCAAGAGCATCATCGCCAAGATCGTCGTCACTTAACAGATCAATGGCAGTTGGGGTCAATGCTTGACCGGTAGTTTGCATGGGCTTCTTCCTCTTCTCAGACTTCGAGATGCGAGAGAGATCTTCAGAATGCACACTTGGTGCAGGAGGAGTGGTGGCCAGAGGCTTTGCTCGCTAAACACTTGGTGCAGTTGATGGCTTCGAAGCCTTGGGTTTCTTCTGCTTCACAAGCTTCGGTGGTGCAGGCGCTTCGTCAGAATCAGCGTCATCTGCAGAGTGATCCACGGCTGCCCCTTAAACCACAATGTGAGTGATGAGACCTTCAAGGTTGTAGAAGGGCCCAACTATATTGGGTTCAGCATCGCATGTGCCGTCGGCACGAGGAGTAGAGGGACCTGGGTTGAAGTCTAACCCAAGCGACTTCTTGTTCTCTTTGGTCGATGCTTTGGCAAACTGAAGGTTGCGGTTGAATAGATTGTTGTCGTGACACCGTAGCAGTGATGACGGATCGACATTTGCAGGCTGTGGTCCACGAACCATACACGGGTAGAAACCCTAAGCAATAGCTTCAGTTCTGTTCTTGGGTTGAAGATTTCGAAAGAGAATATCACCCCAAGGACATTTGAGGGCATTCTTCTCAGCATACTCCTTGGTCACAAAGTTGTATTTGAACCATTGCTCTGCCCAATATCTTCGAATCCATTGGATTCGTGTTTTGCGCTGATTGTAATCCTCTTCGGGATCAGTCTTGTACAATTCATAGAGATCTTCAGGCAAATCCTTTGATGTACCCCATGGCACTTCCTGCCTCCCTTCCTTGCTAACTTATCTGCAGCCATGTAGTTTAGACTGAATGGCTTCAACACTGTCAAAGGCTTCCGTCTGCTGGTCAGACAGGAACTAGCTTCTGGAGAGTTGATGTGATGCTGTAAGAACTCTGCAAATGATTGCAGACTATGAGAACAAAGGGATTCTCCCACGGACATGTACCTGTGACAACATTAGAGATGCAAGGGAAGGGGAAGAGGTCATATGCATTCTTAGAAGATTTTGAAGATAAATCAGTTTATAAGGCATTGACCTCATAGTGCGAAGACATTCACTCATATGTTGAGAGTTGGTTCCAGATTTGTACGAATCCAAGAATAAGTACAAGTGAGGAATCTAACTACTTTGTGAAACATAAGTGAATATACTAGGCATGTTATGAGATGCAGAACAGGATAGATCCAAATTTGTAGGGACAGAAACCACTTGTGGTTGAAAAGGATGAATCTATCGGATCAAAAGGACTATAAAAAGAGGTTTTATTTACCACACGAAGAACTGCTAGATGGAGTAGAAGATGAGGCCGAGCAGTTCAATCTTCCGTGCCCTAACTTGGTGATAGAGGACACCTACGATGACGGCGGAGAAGACGATGTCCGCGGCCAGCGTGAGGACGGCGTCGGTGAGGTCGCGGTAGCTAAGCGCTTCGTCACCGGCGTTGTCGAGAGCTAGCGGTGGTGCTAGGGTTTGTGCGAGAAGGATAAGTGGAAGAAGAGATAATGACTGGGGTGTGGAGTGTATTTATAGGGACAGGGACGACACAGTTGTTATTACGCAGGTGCCCCTGGCGGTTCACATCTGAAGGACACGTGGCGAACATGCAACACATTGGAGGTTGTTCCATGTTCCCACGCACGCCTGGATTTTCGGGTGGTCGTTCCTGCTTCTCCGGTTTTCAGGCAAAAGGATTGAGCATTTAAATCAGATTTAATGTTTGTCTTTGTGTCTTCTGCTGACAAGGACGCAGAGAAGACATTCGACAGTTTCAATAGAATGCATATGATTTGGATAGATAGATTTGAGACGGGAGCATAGAGAGGTCAGGGTCCGATCACATTCACTTAGTTCAAAAGATTCAAATGAGAAGACATAGCTATAAGTGAATGCTATAGAGGACAAAATGCTAATGTATGAATATATCTGAATAAGACCAAATCAATATAGTGAAGTTAAACATGAAGTCATGTTAATATTGAAGACAAACCAAACGCAAAGATTTTGCAAATGTAACGCCAACAGAAAACACTCCAAGCAAAAGTTTGGTGGTGGCGTTACCCACCGTATAGGAAGTATTAGACCCAGACACGACGCACAATTATCGTGGCGCTCCGAAGTCAAATTCCGCGTTAATGTATTCACACTTAGAGTGTAAGTCTTCATTAATTGAAGATATACGTTACTTCGTGTGTTGCACATCTAAGTCATCAACATGCATAAGTGTTAGGATGTGTGCCTGATCATAGGACATTTGAGGATTCCAAGATATTTAGCTCACACCGCAACTTGCAAAACCTTTTCTCATCCAAGGGCTTTGTGAAGATATCTGCCAGTTGCTCTTCAGTGTTGACGTGAATGATATCAATATCTTCCTTCATGACATGATATCTGAGAAAGTGATGACGGATCTGAATGTGCTTTGTCTTCGAGTGCTGAACTGGGTTGTTGGCAATCTTGATGGAGCTTTCATTGTCGCAGTAGAGTGGTACTTGCTTCAGATGGATGCCATAGTCCTTGAGTGTTTGCTTCATCCATAGAAGCTGAGCGCAGCAAGATCCAGCAGCAATGTATTCAGATTTAGCAGTGGAGAGAGATACACAGTTCTGCTTCTTTGAAGACCAACAAACAAGTGATCGTCCCAGAAAGTCACATGTGCCTGATGTAGACTTGCGATCCACCTTGTCACCAGCATAATCAGCATCCGAGAATCCAACTAGATCAAACTCTGAGCCCTTTAGATACCATAATCCTAGTGTTGGGGTGTAAGACAAATATCGAAGAATTCACTTCACAGCTAAGTGATGCGATTCCTTTGGTGCCGCTTGGAATCGGGCACACATGCAAACACTAAGCATGATATATGGCCTAGATGCACATAAATAAAGTAAAGACCCAATCATGGAGCCGTATACCTTTTGATCGAACTCTTTACCATTGGTGTCAGGACCCAAATGACTCTTGGTTGGCATTGACGTCGTGTAACCTTTGCAGTCTTGCATTCCAAACTTCTTCAGGCAGTCTTTGAGGTATTTCTCTTGAGATATGAAGATGTCGTTGCTTTGCTGACATATTCGAAGACCAAGGAAGAACTTTAGCTCACCCATCATGGACATTTGATATTGCTCTTGCATCATGCGTCCAAACTCATCACTGTATTTTTGATTAGTGCACCCGAAGATAATATCATCCACATATATTTGGCACACAAACAGTTCACCATCATATGTCTTCGTGAACAGTGTGTGATCCAGGGAACCAGGTTTGAAGCCTTTGCTCTTCAGGAAGTCTTTGAGTGTGTCATACCAAGCACGAGGGGCTTGTTTGAGGCCACACAGTGCCTTATTGAGCTTGTATACCATATCAGGGTGTTTTGGATCTTCAAAGCCAGGCGATTGTGCAACATACACTTCTTCCTCAATCTTGCCATTGAGAAAGGCACTCTTCACATCCATTTGATGCAGGAGGATGTTATGATGATTTTCATAGGCTAGTAGTATGCAAATGGATTCAAGCCTAGCCACGGGAGGAAATGTTTCATCGAAGTCAATTCCTTCAACTTGAGTGTATCCTTGAGCAATGAGACGAGACTTGTTTTTGACAACTTGACCATGCTCATCTTGCTTGTTGCGATATATCCATTTAGTGCCTATGATATTGTGTTTACGTGGATCGGGACGCTTGACCAGTTCCCACACATTGTTCAGCTCGAACTGTTGAAGCTCTTCTTGCATAGCTTGAATCCATTCAGGTTCCATGAAGGCTTCGGCTACTTTCTTGGGTTCAGATATTGAGAAAAATGCAAAGTGGCAACAGAAATTTGCTAGCTGTGTTGCCCTTGAACGGGTGAGTGGACCAGGTGCATTGATGCTATCAATTATCCTCTCAATATGTACTTCATTTGCAACACGAGGATGAACTGGACGAAGATTTTGGCCATGCTGATCATTGTCATCATTAGGAGGATTGTCTTCAGGTTGAGCATTGTCTTCAGGTTGATTAGGTGCAGAAATGATAAGTTCCTCTTCAGCCTGAGCTCCAAATGGTATGATTTCTCCAGTTCCCATAAGCTTGATGGATTCACTAGGTGGAATTTCATCTAGCACATTTGGCAGGTGCTCTCTTTGCAAGCTGTTAGTCTCATCGAACCGCACATCCATAGTTTCAACCACTTTATAGTGAAAGAGGTTGAAGACTCTGTAGGAGTGCGAATTCTTTTTGTAACCAAGCATAAAACCTTCATGTGCTTTCGATGCAAATTTTGAAGTGTGCTGTGGATCCTTGATCCAGTACCTAGCACCAAATACTCTGAAGTAACTAACATTTGGCTACTTACGAGTAAGGAGTTCATAGGATGTCTTCTTCAGAAGCTTATGAAGATAAACACGGTTGATGACATGGCATGCAGTATCAATGGCTTCAGGGCAGAACTTTCTTGGAGTCTTGTATTCATCAAGCATTGTCCTTGCCATCTCAATGAGTATTCTGTTCTTACATTCCATGATGCCATTCTCCTGCGGCGTGTATGGAGCTGAGAACTCATGAGTGATACCCAAGGTGTCAAGATAAGTGTCGAGGCCGGTGTTCTTGAATCCTGTGCCATTATCACTTTTGATGTGCTTGATCTTGACGCCATAGTTGTTCATGGCTCGATTGGCGAATCGTCTGAAGACATCCTGCACTTCAGTCTTGTAGAGGATTATGTGTACCCATGTATATCTTGAATAATCATCAACAATGAAGAAGCCATAGAGACAAGCAGTAGTAGTTAGAGTAGAGTAGTGAGTAGGGCCTAAAAGGTCCATGTGTAGCAGTTCGAAGGGTTGAGTTGTAGTCATGATTGTCTTCGAGGGATGCTTGACCCTCGTCATCTTTCCAGCTTCCCAGGCACCGCATAAGTGATCCTTCTTGAACTTGACACCCTCGATGCCTATGACGTGCTTCTTCTTTGCGAGAGTATGCAAGTTCCTCATGCCAGCATGCCCTAGCCTCCGATGCCAGAGCCAGCACTCTGAAGCTTTTGCAAGAAGACATACGGCAAGCTGTGGTCCTGCTGAGAAATCTACCATGTACAAATCATCTTTCCGATACCCCTCAAAGACTAGAGACTTGTCCGATTCTATTAGAACAAGGCAACGATATTTTCCAAATATCACAATCATGTTCAAATCGCAAAGCATTGAGACAGACATTAAGTTGAAACCAAGAGATTCAACAAGCATCACTTTATCCATGTGATGATCCTTTGAGATTGCAACTCTACCTAGACCCAATACCTTGCTTTTACTAGTGTCAGCAAATGGGATGTGACTCTTCTCAGATGGACGTAAGGTTGAGTCCATGAGAAGTCTTTGTCACCAGTCATATGATTAGTGCATCCACTATCAATAATCCATTCTGAAGCAGCTGGTGTCGTACCCTTGGCACCACGTGCCATGAAGCAATAGGTGGGAGCGGAGTCGTCCTTGTCATTAGCATCAGCATAGGTGATGAGGCCATTGTCTTCAGTGTTGAAGATGGACTTGGAAACGTAGGTCGTAGCTAGACTTGCAACGCCAGAGTCGGACTCCTCCTCAGACTCCACCTCGGCCTCCTCAGAAGCAGACTCCTCCTCTGAATCCATTTCCTTGCCAACAAATGCACGGGCCTTGCCAGATGAGCTCTTCTTGTGCGATGAAGACTTTGAGGAAGACTTGGAAGAAGGCTTTGAGTATTTCTTCTTCTTCTTGTCATCAAAATCATATTCCTTGCTCTTCTTCTTCTTGTTCTCATTGTCCCACTGCGGACACTCAGAGACGTAGTGACTAGGTTTCTTGCACTTGTGACATGTTCTTTTCTTGTTTTCATGAGTAGAAGCTTCATCATTCCTTGAGCTGGATCGTGAAGACTTTCTGAAGTCTTTCTTCCTAGTGAACTTCTGGAACTTCTTCACAAGCATAGCAAGCTCCTTTCCAATATCATCAGGATCATCAGAACTGCAGTCAGATTCTTCTTCAGATGAGGAAACATCTTTTGCCTTCAAGGCACGAGTCCGGCCATAGTTGGGACTGTAGATATCTCTTTTCTCAGAAAGCTGAAACTCATGTGTGTTGAGCCTTTCAAGTATGTCAGATGGATCGAGTATCTTGAAGTCAGGGTGTTCTTGAATCATCAGGGCTAGGGTGTCAAACGAGCTGCAAAGTGATCTCAGGAGCGTCTTGACGATTTCATGCTTGGTGATCTCAGTAGCACCGAGAGATTGAAGCTCATTTGTGATGTCAGTGAGGCGATCAAACATGAGCTGAACATTCTCATTGTCATTTCTCTTGAAGCGGTTGAAGAGGTTGCGAAGGACATTGATCCTTTGATCTCTCTGGGTTGAGACGCCTTCGTTGACTTTGGAGAGCCAGTCCTAGACTAGCTTTGATGTTTCCAGAGCACTCACATGGCCATACTATCCTTTGGTCAGATGACCACAGATGATGTTCTTGGCAGTAGAATCCAGTTAAACGAACTTCTTGACATCAGCAGGGTGACATCTTCACCAGTCTTGGGAATGCCATTCTTGACGACATAGCAGAGGTCGACATCAATGGCTTCAAGATGCATGCACATCTTATTCTTCTAGTAGGGATATTCAGTTCCATCGAAGACGAAGCACGCATCAGAGACTTTGATTATCCCTGCAGTCGACATAGCTAAAGCTCCAGGTGGTTAAACCGAATCACATAGAACAAGCGAGTACATTGCTCTGATACCAATTGAAAGTGCTAGTTATCGACTACAGGGGGGTGAATAGGCGATTTCTATGAAAGTCTTCAAAACATGGAAGTTTCGAAGACAAACGATAGAAATGAACCTATAAACATGCAGCGGAAGGTAGACTACACTAGGCAAGCCATAGTCAATTATACAATGAAGTGAAAGCACGAAGACTAATAGCAGCTAGGCAATATGGATCAGGATGGAAGATAGTATGAAGCCAATCACAACAAACAGTCACACAGTGAAGACAAACAGATAATGCAAGTAGGCAATGACTTCACAAGGACCAACTGTAAATAAAGAGAAGGGAAGGATAGAACCAGTTGCTTGTTGAAGACAAGGGATTTATTGGACCAGTTCCAGTTGCTGTGACAACTGTACGTCTGGTTAGGGAGGCTGAGATTTAACTCAGAAGACCAAGTCTTCACCTTATTCCCCTTGAGCTAAGGACACACAGTCCTCGCCCAATCACTCAGGTAAGTCTTCAAGGTAGACTTCCAAACCTTCATAGACTTCGTTCACCGGCGATCCACAATGACTCTTGGATGCTTAGAATGCGACGCCTAACCGGCTGGAGGATTCACAGTCCTCAACTGTAACAAGTCTTTAGATCACGTAGACAGGAAGACTTTAGTGATGCCTAACACTCTTTGGCTCTGGGTGTTTAGGGCTTTTTCCTCGCAAGGATTTCTCTCTCAAAGGCTTCGGAGGTGGGTTGCTCTCAAACGACAAAAGTCGTGCACTAACTGTGAGCAACCACCAATTTATGGTGTAGGGGTGGGCTATTTATAGCCACTAGGCAACCCAACTTGATTTGTCTGAAATGACCCTGGGTCACTAAGGAACTGACACATGTTCCAACGGTCAGTTTTCAAACACATGCGGCAGCTTGACTTGGGCTACAAGTAAAGCTGACTTATCCAGCTCCGGATAAGATTTGCTCTCATTGTCTTCGCTCGAAGACTTAGGATTTAGTTGAGCATCACTTTAGTCATTCTGACTATGTTCACTTGGACCCCACTTAACAGTACGGTGGTTCCTATGACTCAACAAAGAAGAAAATGAAACTACGAAACAACTCTGTCTTCGCCCTCCATAGTCTTCATGCGATGTCTTCTCATGTCATAGTCTTCAATGTGAATATATTCACATACCACCATTGTCTTCAATGTCTTCACACATTTTTAGGGGTCATCTCCGGTAGGTAAACTGAATCAATGAGGGACTACTACCTGTGTTATCCTGCAATTCTCAAAAACACATTAGTCCCTCAACCAGGTTTGTCGTCAATACTCCAAAACCAACTAGGGGTGGCACTAGAAGCACTTACACCATGCGAACCGTCGCTGCCATGGCTGCGTGGGGCCACGGCGGGGGTATCGGTGTGCTTGCGAGGACGGCCGCGTCCATGGTTGGGCATCGGAGAGTCGGTCCCCTCGCCAGAGGCCTTCCCCTTCTCCGCGGCGGAGAACCTCTTCGACGGCACCATTGGTGTCGCAACCGACGATGGAGCAAAGGGGGAGAAGCGAGCAGAATGGAAGAAATGGGCAATGGGGGCTCTGCAGCCCTCCCCATTTATAGCAGAAGAAGGCCAACCAGCACCCCCCATGATCGCAGGTAATGATGGTTTTTCCTTGCATGCAGCATAGACTTGTCAAATCGGGCAGTTGCTGAGGCAACGTGGGGAAGCGAAGACGCCCATGTCCAATCAATCGCCATGCGTCGACCAAGGCTGCACGCTAATGGGGCCCGCGGCACTCCGCACTTGCCCTTCGGCTTCACCTCAAAGCGAAGCCCCAACGCACCTTGGGCCTGGGGGCTACTGTCGGCGTTCTGGGAACGGGGGTCCCCAGAATTGCCCGCCTGCGGCCCACGGCGTGGCTCTGCAAGCGGGCCCATACAACCCATCTTCACCAGCAAGTACTCAAGACCCTCGCGAGGGGCCAATCCTCGCGAGGCGGACGACACAAGACCTCCTCAGCAGCGGCCTCACCAGGATGGCTCGCGAGGGGCGGAGAGGTCAAGGCCAGGCGAACCTCGCGAGGTTCCGGTGACGTGAGCCATGACGACCAAGGTCAGGCTGGCGCCAGGCGGGCGCCAGCGCGCGCAGTGTCCTTGTTTCCTCTTTGGTGTTGAGGAAGCAGGCGCAGGCGGGGAGTACCAAGGCGTCAAGCAAAGGTTTCCATATCGGTGCAACGAGACCAAG
The DNA here is from genome assembly GCF_018294505.1 of Triticum aestivum. Classification (NCBI taxonomy): domain Eukaryota; kingdom Viridiplantae; phylum Streptophyta; class Magnoliopsida; order Poales; family Poaceae; genus Triticum; species Triticum aestivum. Next base: position 235,138,483 of record NC_057794.1, on the reverse strand, counting down.
ACCAGAAGGATGCCAAGACAGAGGTCACCGTGCAGCCCAAGATGGCGTCACCACCAGAGCCTTTTTCAGGCGAAGACCACTTTTGTCAGGATAAGTTGTACTAGCTATCCCCTTTTGAATTGGCTGTTGTTGGCTCCCTTCCCGCTCAATATTTGGTGAGAGGACTAGTGCCTGTATAAATAGGACTAGCCACCATAGTAGGAAGGGGCCCCGACGGATCGAGAGAGACCGGAACAACCACAAGTTCACCGAGCACAAGAACACCTCTCCTCAGGAGGTTGTTCTTCCCCTTGTACTATTCATCCTCAGCCCAAGAGGCAATCCACCACACCACACTGGAGTAGGGTATTAAACAACAACGGTGGCCCAAACCAGTATAAATCCTGTGCCCTCTGTGTTTGCGAGTTCATCGAGTTAGTCCCTCAGATCTTAGGAAGGCTAGGACGTGGATCGGTAG